>NC_034613.1:53189873-53242378 GCF_900095145.1 Mus pahari
AAAAAAAAAAAAAAAAAAAAAAAACTAGGATAGCCAAAACTCTTCTCAATGATAAAAGAATCTCTGGGGGAGTCTCTATGCCTGACCTAAAATTGTACTACAGAGCAATTGTGATAAAAACTGCATGGTACTGGTATAGAAGACAGACAGGTAGACCAACGCAATAGAATTGAAGACCCAGAAATTAAACCACACACCTATGGTCACTTGATCTTTGACAAGGAAGCTAAAACCATCCAGGGGAAAAAAGAAAGCATTTTCAACAAATGGTGCTAACACAGCTGGTGGTTATCATGTAGAAGAGTGAGAATTGATCCATGCTTATTTCCTTGTACTAAGGTCAAGTCTAAGAGGACCAAGAAACTCCACATAATACCAGAGACACTGAAACTTATAGAGGAGAAAGTGGGGAAAAGCCTTGAAGATATGGGCACAGAGGAATAATTCCTGAATAGAACTTTAAAGGTTTGTGTTGTAAGATTGAGAATTTGACAAATGGCACCTCATAAAATTGCAAAGCTTCTGTTAGGCAAAAGACACTGTCAGTAAGACAATAAGGCCAACAACAGATTGGGAAAGGATCTTTACCAATCCTAAATCAGATAGGGGAATAACATCCATTATATATAAAGAACTCAAGAAGACAGACTCCAGAAAACCAAATAACCCCATTAAAAATGGGGCACAGAACTAAACAAAGAATTCTCAACTGAGGAATATCGAATGGCTGAGAAACACCTCAAAAAATGTTCAACTTCCTTAATCATCAGGGAAATGCAAATCAAAACAACCTTGAGATTCCACCTCACACCTGTCAGAATGGCTAAGTTCAAAAATTCAGGTGACAGCAGATGCTTGTGAGGATATGGAGAAAGAGGAACACGCCTCAGTTGTTGGTGGGACTGCAAGCTTGGAAAACCACTCTGGAATTCAGTCTGGTGGTTCCTCAGAAAATTGGACATAGTACTACTGGAGGATCCAGCAATATCCAGAAGATCTTCCAACTGGTAATAAGAACACATGCTCCACTATGTTCATAGCAGCCTTATTTATAATAGCCAGAAGCTGGAAAGAACCGTGATGTCCCTCAACAGAGGAATGGATACAGATAATGTGGTGCATTTACACAATGGAATACTACTCAGCTATTAAAAACAAAGAATTTATGAAATTNCTCGNCAAATGGATGGATCTGGAGGGTATCNTCCTGAGTGAGGTAACCCAATCACAAAAGAACTCACATAATATGCACTCACTGATAAGTGAATCCTGCTTGTGGACGTTGTACATCGTGGTGCGGAGCCTAGTGCGCACCACGATGTACAACGTCCACAAGCAGCTTCTACAGGGTTGCAACCCCCTTCAGGTACTTGGGTACTTTCTCTAGTTCCTCCATTGGGGACCCTGTGTTCCATCCAGTAGCTGGCTGTGAGCATCCATTTCGGTGGTTACCAGGCACTGGCATAGCCTCACAAGAGGCCGCAATATCAGGGTCCCTTCAGCAGTATCTTGCTGGCATGAGCATTAGTATCTAGGTTTGGTGGCTGATGATGGGATGGACTCCCGAATGGGGTACTCTCTGGATAGTCCATTTGGAGAAGTCGTGTTATTAACAGAGGGCTTTGAGTATTTACTCCTTCCATTTTTAGTTTTCTCTTTGCTTGGTGTATGCCATTCAAAATATGATTGTTATCTTCTGATTGCAGCCTGGCCTCTGTTTTAACATTGTGGTCATTTATCCATTTGGAACAATAAGCTCAAAGATACTCTTCCCTCTATAATTTCCCATGGGAATGATAATTATTCCAAAAACAAAAGAGTAATACATGGAATTATTATACATTCCAATCAAACACACCACACACACACACACACACACACACACACACACACACACCACATACACACAGAGCCCTCACCATTTTTACTACTACTTGATGAGTTAGGAAAAAAAAATTCTCTTTCAAAACAGGCCTGTACAATTATAAGCTTACCACTGTCTTCCAGAGACTACATGTCAACAGAAAAAAAAGAAAGATTAGTTTGATCTTGTGATATTATTCACATTTGAATATGACATTTAATATATAGTTAGTATAGGAAGAGAATACTTTTATGGTAACTTGGTAAATGTTGCTGAGTAGGCCTGACAATGGTGTTTACATTGATACCTATGATGCACATATTTATCACTGAGTCTTGATAAGACGTGCATTTGAACTAATAATGTATGAAAAAACTCATGTATCATATTACTGTTCTTCTTTGCCAATCTTTGGAATATCTAGAAATTCATTCTTACTGACAAACTTCATTCAAGAAACTTCATTCAATTGTATATTTTTTCTTGTCTGGATTATGAAAATGACATACATAAAGTTTTTTCTTTAATGGAAGAAAACTAGACCAACATCAATGTTTTTTTAAAAACAAGAGTATCATATAAAATTATTTACCAAAATGAAGATCAAAAATGCATTTCATTAATTAGAAAAACCTTTGCAAATACTGCTCTTTTGATATGCAAGAAGCACTTTAGTTCATAAATAACGTCATGGTTAATATGATTTAGAAATGAAACAGATATCATTACTTGGCATAAAAAATAAGTTCAAGGATAATGTATCCCAATTTTAAATGAGAATTTCTTTTTCCTTCCAAAGTAATATCTGGAGCCAGATTTTATGCTTGAATATGACTCAAAATGACAACAGAAGTTTATAACCTCTGCACATATTATAGATGAATTTCATGCTGTTTATATATGAAATACTATAATCTGAATGTCATATTTCATGGTACTTTTTTAAATGTTTATTTTTAAGCCTGACTCAAATACTCAAATATGCAGAGT
Organism: Mus pahari; assembly: GCF_900095145.1. Lineage (NCBI taxonomy): Eukaryota > Metazoa > Chordata > Mammalia > Rodentia > Muridae > Mus > Mus pahari. The sequence goes on from NC_034613.1 coordinate 53,192,728, forward strand.
CAGGGTTAGACAGTTCTTTGACATTCTATGTACTTTCTAGAAGATGCAGTCATTTATCTGAGTGCTGGTATGTTTAAATAAGGAAATAATTCCTAGAATAAAAGTATTTTACCACAACTCTACAAGCAATAATTATGGAATTTATGTCCCCAATATCATCAGAACCAGTAATGTATTAATTGCACAGATTTTATTTGATAATAAAACAGTTTGAAATATTTACTGTACAATGCTTACTTGCATTAAAAATTTAGCAATAAAGGGAGAGATAGAAGGAAGAGGGACAGATAATGCTTATGATGCTTGAAAAAGCCTTAAGGTTTATTAAGTCGCACTACTTGGGCAGCTAATTGAAGTGGAAACTTCTAGTTCTTTGGAAAGTTATTTATGTCAAATGATGTTATGCTGGGGCACAGAGGTGAAAGGATGTCTTGCTAAAGCAAACACATGAAAGAGTGCTTTCCTGAAGTAGACACAGGTGAAAAGATCTTTGCATATATTAAACACATGAAAGGACTCTTGATGATTGAGTATAAGTATGACCCCACACACAGTGGGAGATGAGCACTTAGCTTTGGTTTGGTTTGCTTTGCCTCACTGTTCTTCACCAAAGTTGTGCAGGTATTGGTTCACGCTATATAGCATTGTTGAGCTCAACTTGTGGTAATGCTGCTATTGAGAGAAACTTAACAAAGAACTGCCTCATCTCATACTGGTTGGCGAGCCTGGCAATTTCTTCAAGATTTAACTACAGCTGCTTGGTGTCTGCTTGCTGGAAGGACTGGACCTTAGCTACTGGATCTTGCCTGGTGTCTGCCTGCCTAGAGGACTGGTCTGCAGCTCCTGAGTTATATTTGGTGTTTGCTATGGGATTGAACTTCCACCAAAGAAGATGGAGCTTTCTCCCAAAGAACTATTGCTGAATAAGTCCACTTCCCCCATATCTTAATAACTTTTCTCTTCCACTATCTCTTCTGGGTGGTGGGCTAGAGGAGAGGTTGAAACCTTATTAAAAGGAGGTTGTGAACAATTTATGCCTACAGAAAATGCTCCCTAAAAGAGCCACAAAGTATCTAACAAAAGCCTCAGTACCAAGAATGAGTAACTTTTGAGTTGTTCAGAGCAGTCCAAGTGACCCTTCCCAAGTACAGGCTATTGCTGTTGCTCTTGATTGCACCCTTTCCTGTGAGGCAAGGGAAGTTTCTCTTGCTGAAGATTCCATATACTTTGTTTAATATTTACTTATTCCATGTATGTGAGTACACTGTCGCTGTCTTCAGACACACCAGAAGAGTGCATCAGATCCCCATTAAAGATAGTTGTAAGCCACTATGTATTGCTGCGAATTGAACTGAGGACCTCTGGAAGAGCAGTCAATGCTCTTACACTTTCAACACTGGGATCAGAATATTCCAGCTAGGTAGTATCTGAATGTTTCCTTCCTGAGTACTATTGTTCACACTATAAGAAGATGCTCTATAAGCTCTTAAGGAAGGAAAGGTAGTTAATAGTCCCACCCAGCAGTGATGATTATGAACTACAATGAGCGCCACTGTAAGATACCTTTAAATGTACTCAAATCTTGGCAGTTAACAACTATATAATTAGAATTAAGGGTCACTCAATATAGGAGTAAATCTTGCCATGTATTAGAAATTACGCCAAGAAGCTGAGGATAGCAATGTTAGAGATCATAGAGGAAAATCTATTATAGCATCACTTTTAAGACCAGCATAATTCTTAAATGAAATTAAAACTTATCCTTACATCTACACATAAGTGTTGTTTTCATCTTTTATCAAAGAAGTATCTTTTTGCAATAGATGAAAGCCATTTCATAAACTACAAGTGGTTAAATGCAGAGATCAATTAATCTAAGACTGAAAGCACGTCACAGAAAAAGGAGGTTGAAAGATTTTAAGAGCAAGAGGACCAGAAATTTGGCTGTGAGATTTTATCTCCTAGAAATTCCAAAGATACCTGAAAATATCACTGATGAAAGACGTGAAAAACTGAGAATACCAGCAGGTAGGCTAGAATTGAAGGAGGGATATCTTAGAGTGCAGCAACCCTAAACAAAAAATACAGGTAATTAATGACTGTTGAGAGAAGGAGGATTAATGTTTCCCAGGTATGAGCCTCAAGATTGGTAATTCAATAACCAGTGGTCATTCCTAAAAGCACATGTATACAACAAATTTAAAAAGACTCAGAAGGATATATACATGTGTTTATGTATATATGTGTATAGGGTATGCTTGTATATACAATATATGCAATAATTAAATTAAAAGATGCTATGAAATTGAGGAGTGATGCGAACAGGTAAAAGAGATTGGGGGAGAAAAGGGGAAAGGATGTAAATATATTTTAAATAAAAATAAAAATAATTATATTTTTAAAATTATTTTCTTAATTCACTGAAAATGTATACAGTATATTTTAATACTATTCACCTACACTCTCTCAAATTCTCATAAACCCCATCCTTACCCACCCAAGTTTGTTTCCTTTCTTTCCTTTGAGTTCAAATTTCATTATTTTCAATTTTTCAAATTCAAACATAGTTACATCATTTCCTCCTGCGCGTTCTTTCCTCCAATCCTCATATATCTTTTCTTATTCTTTTTCTCAAACACATGGCTTATTCTGCTTTGTTTATTATCTATCTACCTAATCTATTTTATTTTGATATACTTATTTCAAAATACAAAAATAATTTCCCAGTTCATATAATGTTACTCATATCTATATAATTTCATGACTGTGCATAAACAATTGAGGGTTCTTTCCTCAGTAAAACTCTTTTTCTTGCTCTTAGTATTCCTTAGTTGTGTGCTTCCTTGTATCATTTATCTATGGGAAGGTTCCATGAGATTTCTTTCTTTCTTTTTTTTTTTTTTTTGTATTAGCTTATCTGTTGGTGCTGAACATTTCCAGGTCTTATTTAGGCAGCCATAGTGTTGATACCTCATGTGTGAAACTCTGTTGCCACTTGTAGACAGTTGTGGTTTTTTCAACTGGAGACAAACTTCGACTTATTTGGAAAGAAAGAGTCTTAACTGAGAAAATGCCTCAAGAGACTGGCCTGCCTTTAGGCCTCTCTTGGTTATCTAGTTTAATTATTGATTTGGGAGGGCTCAGTCCAATGGTTGATGCTGTTGACCAAGGAAGGTGGTTACTATATGGTTGCTATATGCTGAGCAAGCTATAAAGAACAGGATAGTAGCATTTCTCCATGGACTTTGTTTCAGTTGCTGAATCCACCTTCCTATATTTTGTTGCCCTGACTTGATTTTAAGATGAATTACAAATGTAAAAATAATCCCTATCCTCATAAAGTTGCTGTTTGTCTTGATGTTTTATCACAGAAAGAGGAACTGAAACTGAGAATTGTCAAGGCATATTTTCTGGTTCTTTACCTTTAGAATTTCCATCCCTATTCAGTGTTGTTATTCTCTAAAAATTAGGTGAAGGAATTTTTTGTAAATGTGTCAGTTGAGGCTGGGTATGCCACAACTCATTGATCAATGCATGTTTTAACATGTTGTATTTTTCTGTAAAGTTCTCTGTCTGTTGCAAAAAGAAGTTTCCTTGATGTGGCTTATGCCATATCCTTATCTGTGGGTATAAGAGTAAGTTTTAAAATGTAATTAGGATTTAGTAAAGTGACAGTTTTAGTTTTTCCTCCAAGATCTAGAACTTCCTATCACTGAGTAGATAGCTAGGCTTCTAGTACAAGGCATGCTTTCCATATTGTTGGGTGGGCCTTCAGCCCAATTAGAGAGCTATGAATTACCACCAAAGTATCTATGCCACTCTTCCCCCTTGAAGTAATTGTACCATGTTGATTATTGTTGCAATTTCTAGATGTCATAGCTATGTCATAATATTGCTCAATTTTCCCCCTTGAAAGTCTGCTCATGAAAGTCTCATCACTTTCTGGTTCCATGAAAGCTCATTCTCAAAGAGACAACTTTCAGATTAGATCCAACTAAGAACCTGTGAGTCTTCTGTCAAAAGTTTGCAGTGTCTTCCTTAATAGGGCTTTACCTTCAACCTCTGGTAGTCAAAAATGGCACAAATACCATCCTATAATGTATTAAATCTTTCTTGTATTTCCCTTACCAATGGCTTAAAAGCTACTTCTTGCTGCAAGCCCCAGCCTCTGGCCAGCAGAGGTGGGGAAAAGACGACACGTACATCAAGGCAGGGTTCAAGCAGCTTCCTAAGCTTCCGATTTATTTTCTGCTTCAGCTTAGCTTCAGCTTCAGCACTCTTTATTATGGGGGAATCACCCAATTTATCCCCCTCTACCCCCTGCATTCATCTCTCACCACTCTTCATCATTTAATAAGCATTCAGCACACTCTGTACACGAGTCATGCACATAGACAGGGTGCACGTTGATAGGTCAGTGACTCAATATCATGCTGTATGACACTATGTGTCAGGCGGCCAGTGCATGATCATTCAAGTGTGCATGATCAGGTTTTTGGTAAACAAGCAGGGATCACAGGGCTTGGCAATGAGCCAGGGTGCCATCTTGGCTGCCAGGCAGCTGCACCCACTTCCTACATATCCCCCTTTTTGTTTAATTAAAATGGCTCCGGGATCTCATCTGTCTTAGGTTGCCCTCATTCATGTTACATCCTTCCCAGTCATTGGTGTGGTAAACTCACTTTCACAATCCTGTCCTATGTTGGTATGCACATGTGAGAGTCTTATCTGTCATAGATTAATGATCCAGTCTACTGAGCCAAACATGGGGTGAATTACCTGACTCTATAGCCACCATAGCTTGAATCAACAAATGCTTATCGGCCTGCACCCGTCTGTGCATGCATATCATCCACTACAGCATGCCAACACATACAGCACATAGCAACGATCCCCAGAAGGCCATCCCTCCCCAATCCTTGAGGAAGCTGATGGTCCCCTAGATCATCTTCAACCACTACTGACCAGTGGCAATCTCCACACGGATGTTATGCACTGCAACAATGGATGCCCGTAATTCTTTCATCTTTCTATCGAAATCACAACTCCAATTTCCTAATAGCATGGATCCAAATGCGCAGGACAAATTAGCTGCATGAGAAAAATTCTGATACTGCACAAATGTTACACAAATTCCTGACATATGGGTTATATATGACACAAAGACTACTTGGTCCAGATTATCTATCTGCCCTTGGAGCAAATCTACTCTCTGATTTACTAATAAGGTTCCAGTTTTCAGCTGAGAGTAAATCTGGGATAAACACTAGCATCTACTGACTGTAATTCTACAGCTGTGCAGATTGGGAAGGGAACAGGTGGATACCGTTGCCCTTGCTGATCTTGAAACACTGGGAAGGCACCAACTTCATGAGGCAGATTTCGCCATACCAAAGCATGGTGGTTGCACTTTCCTTCACTTCCTCTTTCCCCTTTATAGGGAGGAGGTGAGGACAAGGGAGGTGCCAAGGGTTCAGGCGGCCTTCCTTGCCTAAAACTCAACTTAGATATCATGTTAGTCACTTCATCTCCACTGTCAGATGATTCATCTGATCTTCCCTCCTCACTCTCTTGTTCTTTAGCCTCTTTTCTTTTTTGCTGGCTTCTTGTTTACCTTTTTCTGCTTCTGCTGCATGAGCCTTTACGACACTGTGGACATAATTTTGGGTGTCTCACGGGAGCTGCAGTAGTTGGCTGTGGGCTATTGGGACAATCTCTTTTAAAATGCCCAGCCTGGCCACAGGAAAACTTTTCTAACTTGGCAGCATACTTTCCACTTTTGTCCACCAGGCAAGATTAAACTAAATTCAAAATTGCTAGCAGTTGCACCAACACTGCTCTTACTTTCATATTTGAAACAATCTCCTCCTGTTCTCTTCACTTTTAACTTCGTCCCTGTGCCAGGAACCTAACTCTGTCCTGTAACCCCTGGAGCTTAACTTAGGTCCCTGTGCCAGGACCCTCCTCCTAGCACTAGATTACTATTCTCTACCACAGAACTCACCCATAGCTCTTGCTTCTTGATTCAGCTACTCTTTTCAGAGTTCCCCGTATGGGCCACCAGATGCCGATTTCAGAGGTCCCCTTATGGGACCCATAAGGGGAACCCCGAACTAAGGCCAGCAGAGGTGGGGAAATGACGACACTTACACCAAGGTAGATTTTAAGCAGCTTCTGCAGCTTCCACAGTGCTTCAGCTACAGCTTGCTTCAGCTTTCTTTATTCTCCTACAGCTTCCTTTATTATCCCTTTATTCTGGAGGATTGCCCAATTTATCCACTTCCACCCTCTGCACTCATCTTTCACCACTCTTCATCATCCAATCAGCATTCACCATGCTCTGTACATGAGCCATGCATGCAGACAGGGTGCACATTGATAGGCCAGTGACTCAATATCATGTTGTATGATGCTATGCGTCAGGTGGGCAGTTCATGATCATTCAGATGCACATGATCATTCAGGTGCGCATGATCATTCAGGTGCACATGATCAGGTTCTTGGTAAACAAGCAGGGATCACGGGGCATGGCAATGAGCCAGGGCGTGTTCTTTTTTTTTTAATTTTTTATTTTCTTTATTTACACTTCAAATGCTATCCCGAAAGTTCCCTATACACTCCCCACCCCTGCTCCCCTAACCACCCACTCCCACTACTTGGCCCAGGCCTTCCCTTGTGCTGGGTCATATAAAGTTTGCAAGACCAAGGGGCCTCTCTTCCCAGTGATGGCCGATTAGGCCATCTTCTGCTACATATGCAGCTAGAGACACAAGCTCTAAGTCTAGAGACACAAGGGGGTACTGGTTAGTTCATATTGTTGTTCCACCTACAGGGTTGCAGCCCCCTTCCATCCCATCATCAGCCACCAAGCCTAGATACTAATGCACATGCCAGCAAGATTCTGCTGAAGGGACCCTGATATTGCGGCCTCTTGTGAGGCTATGCCAGTGCCTGGCAAACACGGAAGTGGATGCTCACAGCCAGCTATTGGATGGAACACAGAGTCCCCAATGGAGGAGCTAGAGAAAGTACCCAAGGAGCCAGGGCACCTTCTTGGCTGCTGTGCAGCTGCAACTGCTTCCCACAACTTCTCATTCATGATATTAGGGATTTGTTTAATTAATTAAAATATAAATTTGTGCAACACTTGATGCATAATGAATATATGTAATCAAGAATTTAAGGATTTATTATTTTTCACACACATGTGTGTGTATCTGTACCTACATATGGTATACCACCCGTGTGGCGATGTGAGGAAGTAACAAGGTTTGTGGTCCATTGGAAGTGGAGTTACAGGATATACTGACTAGTTTTGTGCCTCAACTTGACACAAGCTGGAGTTATCACAGAAAAAGGAGACTCACTTCGAGGAAATGCCTCCATGAGATCCAGCTGTAAGGCATTTTCTCAATTATTGATCAAGAATGGGAGAGCCTATGGTGGGTAGTCCTATCCCTGGGCTGTTAGTCCTGGGTTCACACACACACACACACAAAAAGCAAGCTGAGTAAGCCAGGGGTAGCAATCCAGCAAGCCGAATATCTCCATGGCCTCTATATCAGCTCCTATCTCCAGGTTCCTGCCATGTGTGAGTTCTTGTCCTGATTTCCTTTGGTTTTGAATAGCAATGTGGAAATGTAAGCTGAATAAATCCTTTCCTCCCCAACTTCCTTCTTGGTCATGATGTTTTGTGTAGGAATAGAAACCCTGAGTAAGACACAGGCCATGTTGAGCTGCCTGATATGGACTCCAAAATCTCAACCTTGTTTCATGTGAAACAAATTTATGTCATCTGGAAGAGCAAGTGCCCTTAAGCACTGAATCATCTCCTCATCTCCAATTAAATATTTAAAATAATTTCACTAAAGAAGGATGTTTTCTTTCTTTTTTACAGGATATTTTCTTTATTTATATTTCAAGTATTTTTTCCTTTCCAGGTCTTCCCTTTGGAAACTCTCTATTCTATTTCCCATCCCCTTACCTCTATGAGGGTGATTCCCCACCCATCCACCCACTCCCATCTTCCTGCCTTGGCATTCCCCTATACGGGGACATTGGACACCTTCAGTTCCAAGTGCCTCTCTTCCCACAGATGTCCACCAAGGACATCCTCTGCCACATATGCAGCTAGTGCCATTGGTCCCTTCATGTGTATTCTTTGGTTGGTGCTCCAGTCCCCAGGAGCTCTGGTGGGGAGGAGGGTCTGCCTTGTTAACCCTGCTGCTCCCTCCATGGGGCTGCAAAACTCCTCAGCTCCTTCAGTACCTTCTTCAACTCCTCCATCATGGACCCCTGCACTCATTCCAATAACCATTGTCTGCGAACATCTGCCTCTGTATTTGGCAGGCTCTTGCAGAGCCTCTCAGGAGGCAGCAGTAACAGGCTTCAAGAAGCAAGCACTTCCATGCATCCATAATAGTGTTCAGGTTTGGTGACTGTATACGGGATAGTTCCCAGATGGGGCAGTCTCTGGATGGGCTTTCCAATAAGGATGTTTTCTTAACCTTGAATCTACCAAAATCTGTAGAAAGACAATAGCAATGAAGCTAACAAACATGTACTGTACTGTATGTGATTATATCATTGGAAAGAAGTGCTATAGGACTATTGCCTAGGACTTATAATACAGAACAGTCTTGACAATGTCTTAATTATTTTAGCTTGTGTAAAAATGTCATAAATGAGTGGCTTTTAAATAAAAAAAAATTCTCTCTCACTATTTTATATATGAGGAAGTCCAAGGTCAAGGTAAATTGAATGTCTGATGAAACTTTGCAGGAGAACACTTGACTTGCCTAAACTACTGACTTTGTTATCTGAATTTGACTATATGGAAATAACCATCTACGTTGTCTACATTTTTATTAGGACAGTGTAATCCAATTAAAACCTTAAAGTGCACTGCTTTTTTTCCATATGGACTTGTGAACACATGCTTCATCACAGTGAGAATCTGTGTGTGCTCTATAGTAGAAGTTTTAAGAATACAGCAAGTTTTGTAGTGGTTTCTGTTGTGAAAATAATATTCTAGAATCAATTCTCTTTGTAATGAAGCTAGGTAAAGTTGAGCTTTAATTTTTGTAAGTACAAGTCTATAGCACTTTTCCCAGTTTTTGTTTGTCTTTGTTTTCGTACCAGATATAGCTCTTTGGGGGGTACTAAAGTCTGTTATTTAATAATAGCCCTACTTAGGACATTCATGACTCTTGCAAAGAAAGCATATTGTCTCTATTTCATTTGAAGTTTGTCTGTGATGATGGCAACATAATATTTTTGGTGACATGTATCTCTTCTCATTGAAATAATTATTCTACCATCTTGAAATGTAGTACAATAATTTGGCAAAATAAACCATTCTTCTAGCTCTGTCCAGCAGTTGACTAAAACAGATGCAGGGACCTACAGCCAAACATTGGGCCAAGCATGGGAAGTCTTTTGGAGGAATTGGGGGAATTATTGAGGGCCCTTGAGGGGATAAGGGCTCCACTGAGTGACCAACGGAGTCAATTAACCTAGACCCTTGGGGCTCTTAATGTCCGAATCACCAACAAACAAGTGTACATGGGCTAGACCTAGACCCCCTGCTCATACGTGACAGATGTATGTGCAGCTTTGTCTTCATGCAGGCCCCTCAACAACTGCTCCAGGTTTTACCCTGACTCTGTTGCCTGCCTGTGGATCTTGTTTCCCTAATTTGTCTACTTTGTCTGGCCTCAGTGGGAGAGGATGGGCTTAGTGCTGTAGTGACTTGTGGTGCTAGAGTGGATTGTCACACAGAGTGGACTTCCTCCTTCCCAGAAGTGAATAAGAGTTATGTGCTGGAGGAGCCTTGGGAGAAGAAAGCAACAAGGAGAGGGGTCTGCTATGGGGATGAAAGGGAATAAATAAATAAATTAATGGGAAAAAACTTTCTTCTGCTGCAGTTTACAACACACTTTTGTTCCAAAATAATATTTGATATTCCTATGTATTGAACTTTCCTTGCACTTTAAATAATAAATAACTTTACAGAGATTCATTATTTGTAAATTCTCCATAAGCATATGGCAGGTATGGTGTAGTACTCATAGTAAAGTAGAAATTCAGGTATTAGTTTTTTAATGAATGAGAAACAATTATTATATTCTTACTCTCCTGTGAGAGCACTTAGCAAATTGAAGCTTGTAATGCTCAATAGCCCTAATCAATTGATCATTTAGCTACACTGAGGTGATTGCTAATTAGTCATTGTAGATAAGCAAGTCCAAATACAAACACTAGGCCCATTAGCTATTAAGGGAAAATCAAAACAAAGCAAAGGTTTGAATGCATAGTTCAGGTACATAGTGATTAACAATGACACAAGAACCAGAACTTCAAAACAAAATTAATCAATTTCATATAGTTATCCATCCAGTATTAAGCAAAATTGAAAATGTCCCTATACTTTTTTCCAAAAGAAGCCAAAGGAACTTCCATTTTAAAAAGTAGCATGCTACTCTTCATACTTGCAAAAATTATGCTTTTTATAACCATTCAGGGCCTGGAGAGATAGCTTGGTAGTAAAGAGTGCTTGTTGCTCTTGCAGAGGAATGGAGTTCATTTCCCAGAGCATACATTGTGACCTACAAGAGTCTGGGACTCCAGTTCCAGGGAAGCCAGTGCTCTCTTCATGTTTTAGTCCACACCAGGCATTTATTCCATACACATACATATAGGCAAGTACTTACACATATTAAATAAAATAAATATTTTATTAATTAAAATAATTTAAAATTAAGGTAATTTTGGATTGCTTTTGTACTATTTTCTCTTTTTAAAATATTTTTGTTGTTTGAGAGTGTTATATGTGTGTATGATGTGCTTTGATTAAATTGAGCCCCACTACCTCTCCTCTAATTCCTCTACTATGTTTCCCAACACTTTATGGCCTCTTTTATTTTAGTGTGAGTTTCTGTGTGTTTGTATGTTCTCTCTCTCTCTCTCTCTCTCTCTCTCTCTCTCTCTCTCTCTCTCTCTGTGTGTGTGTGTGTGTGTGTGTGTATGTGTGTATTTGTACTTGTGCCTAAGAGAGGATGCCTTGAATATTGGCATCGATGCCCAGAATTAAACTTACTTCCTTGGCAAGATCAGTATGTACTCTTAACCACTGAGTTGTTCACAGCATTCATATGCTCTTTTAAAAGAACACTGACTTCACTAAATTATATTATTATATGTTTGGTGAAGGACCATCTGCTGAAGGAAACTGTACAATTCCATTATGGTGAAAAATCATGACAGCTAGTGCTAGGTATGGCAGTTGGAGTAGAAATCTGAGAACTCTCATCTTGCTACAAACTTGAAACAGAGTGAACTGAAAATACTGTGAATCTTTAAAACTCCAAAAGCTCTCCTCCAATAAGGTGGCACTTCCTAAAACTCTCTATGCAGCATCATCAACTGGTGTTCAAATGCTCAAATCAATGGACCTATATATGTGTGGCAAATACATTGTAGTTCACTACTTCTGGCTCTTGCACTCTTTCTTCCCACCCCTTCTACTATGATCGTCTTTGAGCCTTGGAAAGGTACTGCATATATGTCCAGCTTAGGAATAAGTGCCCACAGTTTCTTATTCTCTACACCTTGATCTGATGTGGGTATTTGTGATAATTGATATTTATTACTGAAAGCAACTTCCCAAATTGGAGTTAAGAGATACACAGACTTATAACTATCAAGAATAGAAGTTTGTTTCATCTCTACTGGTTAGCTTTCATTGTGCACTCTTCTGGAAGAAAAGAAATCAGTTGCTTTACCAACTATGAACTCTGAGAGCTACAATAACACTTGGCTTACCCAAAGTATGTCTACTGGTGTAAAAGTGACTGAAGTATTGCATAGATAACCAACTACTTTCTGAATGGATTTTAAAATCACTTCAAAATACAGAACTCATAAGTGTTATCAGCAACTCAGTTGAAAACCTGTGCTTCAATAGATCCTAAGTACTAGGGGAAATCTTAATACTTTTAACCTGCTAAATAGATTAATAAGTTCTATCCTTTTCTTTAAATCGTGATTTCCCAAAATGTGTTGTAATTCAAAGGAGCATACCCAGACCCTTACACATTATAAGTTACTCATGTGAATTTACCAATGATAACATGTATTTTTTTTAGGAGTATTGCTACATGAAATTAGATTTGCCAGAAAATTGCAGTATAAGAAGATATGGAGAATATATGATTTTAAATTTATTGGGTAACTAAACCATATAAACTACTGACTCCTTGAGTATCATCATTTATTACATGAAAAAGAACATTAAAACTTTGTTAGTCCACTTTTTGACACCTTTGGTGTAAAACTCCCGAATCTGAACTAGACATTACAGTTTAAGACAAAAGATGACTTAAAGGCCATTTTAGGCAGCATGGAATTCAGTCTGTGTATTTCCAACAGTTTACATATCACAGAACACATTGTACTGAGGCAAATTTCCCTGTATTGTGGATACCAAGAAGTACGTGCTGATAGGAGACTGATAAAACTGTCTCCTGAGTGGCTCTGCCAGAGCCTGACATAAACAGAGATGAATGTTTGCAACCAACCATTAAACTGATCATGGGTCCCCAGTGAAGGAGTTAGAGAAAGGACTGAAGAAGCAACCCCATACAAAGAACAACAATATCAACCAAGCAGAGCTCCCAGAAACTAAACCAACGAACCAAAGAGTACACATGGAGGGACCCATGGCTCCAACTGCATATGTAGCAGAAGGTAGACTTGTTGGGCATCAATGGGGGGAGAAACACTTGGTCCTGTGAAGGCTTGATGCCCCAGTGTAGAGGTATGTGAGGACAGGGAGGCAGGAGTGAGTGGGTGGGTGTTGACAAACCCTCACAGAAGCAGGTAGAGGGGGAATGGGTGGGGTTTCTGGGTGGGAGAAATCGGGAAATGGGATACCATTTGAAATGTAAATAAATATCCAATTAAAAAAAGAATTAAAAAATTAATTTTGACTTTTTCCACTGAACAATCAGGTGAGAAAAACAAAACAAAACAAAACAAAAATAAAAAAAAAAGAAAGAAAGTAAATGATCTGCTGAAGACTGAAACACCTTGGTATATTCTCAAACTTGTTCCACACATTTGTTATGTGACCTTGGAAAATGTACCCAATACACTCTGACTCTGTTTCCTTATGTTTAAAACACTTACAGATTCTGGATGTGTGATTAATTTTGAAATCAAAATACAACTGTCTTATAATAAAATTCTCCTAAGTATACTATTGTCAGTCCACTAGGTTGCAATATTTTCCATTCATCTTTGAGAAAGTTACTTATTAATTTTATTTACAATTTGAAAGGGAACTTTTAAGTAACATATATATATATATATATATATATATATATATATATATATATATAAAGAAACCTTGGCAACAGAAGAGAGTTGGCCTACCTGGAGGGCTCTGACCCCAGGACTCAGGAGGTGGATCGAAGCTCTAGGATTCTGGACACCAGCCCTGCAAGAGGAGAGCTTGCCTGCAGAGAATGCTCTGACCATTGGGACTCAGGTGAGAGTTGGACTCCCAGGATCGCAGACAGAGGCTAACAGATTCACAGGAGGAACAAGCTCCAGCCAGAGTCAGCTAGAACATTAACACCAGAGGTTGCCAGATGGTGAAAGGCAAATGTAAGAATCTTACTAACAGAAACCAAGACCACTGGGCATCATCAGAACCCAGTACACCCACCACAGCAAGTCCAGAATACCCGAACACAGCCAAAAAGCAAGACTCTGATTTAAAATCGTATTTCTTGATGGTGGTAGAAGATTTTTAAAAGGGCATTAATAACTCACTTAAAGAAATACAGGAGAACACTGCTAAACAGGTAGAAGTATTTAAAGAGGAAACACAAAAATCCCTTAAAAAATTACAGGAAAACACAACCAAACAGGTAATGGAATTGAACAAAACCATCTAAGATATAAAAAGGGAAGTAGAAGAAATAAAGAAAACCCAAAGGGAGACAACTCTGGAGATAGAAATCCTAGGAAAGAAATCAGGAACACAGATACGAGCATCAGCAGCAGAATATAAGAGATGGAAGAGAGAATCTCAGGTACAGGAAAGTGGGATGTTGAGGTCTCCCACTATTATTGTCTGAGGTGCAATATGTGCTTTGAGATTTACTAAATTTTCCTTAATGAATGTGGGTGCCCTTTAATTTGGAGCATAGATATTCAGAATTGAGAGAATTGAGAGTTCATCTTGGAAGATTTTACCTAAGATGCTGAGAAAACATTTGACAAAATCCAACACCCCTTCATAATAAAAGACGTGGAAAGATCAGGAATTCCAGGCCCATACCTAAACATAATAAAAGCAATATACAGCAAACCGGTAGCCAACATCAAACTAAATGGAGAGAAACTTGAAGCAATCCCACTAAAATCAGGGACTAGACAAGGCTGCCCACTTTCTCCCTACCTAGTCACTATAGTACTTGAAGTCCCAGCCAGAGCAATTAGACAACAAAAGGAGATCGGGGGATACAAATTGAAAAGGAGAAGTCAAAATATCACTATTTGCAGATGATATGATAGCATATATAAATGACCCTAAAAATTTCACCAGAGAACTCCTAAATCTGATAAACAGCTTCAGTGCAGCAGCTGGATATAAAGTTAACACAAACAAATCAGTAGCCTCCCTCTACACGAAGGACAAAGATGATGAGAAAGAAATTGGGGAAACAACACCCTTCACAATAGTCACAAATAATATAAAATACCTTGGTGTGATTCTAACTAAGGAAGTGAAAGATCTGTATGATAAGAACTTCAATTATCTGAAGAAAGAAATCAAAGAAGATCTCAGAAGATGAAAAGATTTCCCATGCTCATGGATTGGCAATATTAATATTGTAAACATGGCTATCCTGCCAAAAGCAATCTTTAGATTCAATGCAATCCCCATCAAAATTCCAAATCAATTCTTCATAGAGTTCGAAAGAGCAATTTGCAAATTATTCTGCAATAACAAAAAACCTAGGATAACAAAAACTATTCTCAATAAAAGAACCTCCTGGGAAATCACCATGCCTGACCTTAAGCTGTATTACAGAGCAATTGTGATAAAAATTGCATGGAACTGGTACAACGACAGACAGGTGGATCAATAAAATAGAATTGAAGACCCAGAAATGAACCCATATACGTATGGTCACTTGATCTCTGACAAAAGTGCTAAAACCATCCAGTGGAAAAAAGACAGCATTTTCAACAAATGGTGCTGGCACAACTGGTGGCTATCATGTAGAAGAATGAGAATTGATCCATTCTTATCTCCTTGTACTCAGCTCAAGTCTAAGAGGATCAAGGAACTCCACATAAAACCAGAGACACTAAAACTTATAGAGGAGAAAGTGGGGAAAAGCCTCAAAGATATGGGCACAGGGGAAAAAATTCCTGAATAGAACAGCAATGGCTTGTGCTGTAAGATTGAGAATTGACAAATAGGACCTCATAAATTTGCAAAGCTTCTGTAAGGCAAAAGACACTGTCAATAAAATAAAAAGGCCACTAACAGATTGGCAAAGGATCTTTACCAATCCTAAATCTGATAGGGGACTAATATTCACCATATACAAAAAACTCAAGATTCTGGGCTTAAGAAAATCAAATAACCCTATTAATAAATGGGGTACAGAGCTAAACAAGTAATTCTCAACTGAGGAATAACAAATGGCTGAGAAGTACTCAAAAAAAAAAAGTTCAACATCCCTATTCATCAGTGAAATGCAAATCAAAATATCCTTGAGATTCCACCTAACACCAGTCAGAATGGCTAAGATAAAAAATTCAGGTGACAGCAGATGCTGGCAAGGATGTGGGAAAGAGGGACATTCCAACATGTAATAAGGACAGATGTTCCACTATGTTCATTGTAGCCTTATTTATAGTATCCAGAAGCTGGAAAGAACCCAGATGTTCCTCAACAGAGGAATGGATACAAAAAATGTGGTACATTTACACAATGGTGTACTACTCAGCTATTAAAAACAATGAATTTATGAAGTTCTTAGGCAAATGGATANATNTGGAGGATATCATCCTTAGTGAGGTAACACAATCACAATAGAACTCACATGATAAGCACTCACTGATAAGTGGATACTAGCCCAGAAACTTAAAATACCCAAAATACAATTTGCAAAACACATGAAAGTCAATAAGAAGGAAGAGCCTTGTGTGCAGACTTCATTCCTCCTTAAAATAGGGAACAAAATACCCATGTAAGGAGTTACAGAGACAAAGTTTAGAGATGAGACTGAAGGAATGACCATGAAAAACTGCCCCATCTGGGGATCTATAGCATAATCAACCACCAAATGCAGACACAATTGTATATGCCAGCAAGATTTTGCCAACAGGACCCTGATATAGCTGACTCTTGTTAGGGTATGCTAGTGCCTATCAAATACAGAATTAGATGCTCAGAGTCATCTATTGGATGGAATGCACGGCCCCCAATGGCAGAGCTAGAGAAAGTACCTAAGGAGCTGAAGGAGTCTGTAACCATAAAGGAGGAACAGCAATATGAACTAACCAGTACCCCCTGAGCTCTTGTCTCTAGCTGCATATTTAGAGACAAGATATATTTGTCTTGCAAAGATTATATGCTGCAATACAGGGGAATACCAGGGCCAGGAAGTGGGAGTGGGTGGTTTGAAGAGCAGGGTGGGGGAGTGTATAAGGGACTTTGGGGATAGCATTTGAATTGTAATGAAGAAAATATCTAATAAAAAAAAAAAGAAAAAAAAGAGGAACCTTGGCAACGATGGTAATACAACACTAATTGTGATAGATTCTGAGTATAGCCCATATTTGGTTTTCCAAGTTAAAAAATACTATGTTCTTTCCATATACATACAATACATCTGAACTACCGTTTCCTCATTTACCTGTCCTTACAGTTCCACTCCACTACTTCTCCTCTTCCCAAGACACATTTTCCTTTATGTCTCCTCTTCAGATAAAAGCAGGCCTCCAAGAAATGATACCTAAATAGGACAAAATAAGATACAATAAGGCACAATAAAAGTCCTCATATCCAGGCTTGCCAAGGCCACTCAATAGGATAAAACAAGTTCCAAATGCAGGGAAAAGAATCAAAGATCCACCTGCTCCCACTGTTAAGAGTCCCATGAAACCACCGAGTTAAGAGCCATAGCATATATACAGAGGGACTGGTTAGGCCCCTTTAGGCCCTGTGCTTGCTAAGTTGATACCTGTAAGCTCATATGAGCTCTGCTTAGTTGACTCACTGGCCAAAATAAAATATTATGTATTGTATGTAAAGAATCAAGTATGAGAATATAGTGTTTTACTGTATGTGTCCCTGTTTATCTTACTTAAGTCTTACTTAATATCACTCTTAATATGATAATAGAGTGAACAAATAAGATTTAACCCTATATGTAAAGAGAAAATTAAAGTAATCCATATAGAACAAATTAACATAATATATCATTTGTAGAGAAATTTCATGGAATCATGGTCACCAGAAAAATGAATAAGGAAGAAAACATGAAAATGTGAAGAATGGAAGAAAAGAAGTAGTAGGAGGGGGCAGAGGAGGAGAAGGAGAAGGAAACAAATTATGAAAACAATAAAAATAATATTCAACATATTTCACTATATTATTTTCTCTGAGAATCATGTTCTTGTATGGTTCTGCCTAACTTAATATTGTATAATTACTAAAACATGACATAATAATTGTACATGCAGATGATAAAAATGAGGCTCACCCGGAAGATATATAAATAATAGAAACTTATACAGTATGATATATAAATAATAGAAACTTATACAGTATGCTATAGAAACAATTATAAGATGTTAATATTTTCTTTTTTCCATAGTACATTTCATCTGATTTCTAAGACAAACATTAAAAAGTACTGCATACCCATATTTCATGCTTCAAATTTCTTATCTCAGAGTAAATAACTGTTGAAAGATAACCAAGTCCACTTACCTATTTTCCACTTATAGCTACTACTATCTTTCTATAATAACAATACTGAGAATTTGTAACTAAGATTTTATATGATACATATCTATAAATATTACCATATAGTTGAATAGAAAAGGGTGACAACATCTAAAAAAATTAATAACTGATGAGTAAGGTTACAAAGTATGGTATACCACTGGGAGGACAAATGAAATAATCATGAATATAAAAGAATAAATTAGAGGTGCATAATGAATCAAATCAAAATAAAAGAGAAAACTAAAAAAAAAATCCTCATTTCTTTTTAAATCCCCCAAATAGCTCTATAGATAAGTAATATAACTCTAGCCTACAGAGAAAAATTGAAGCTCATAACTTAAGATATTTGTTTCTATCACTGAACATGGTTGATATTTAAACCTACATATGTGTTCTATAGAACTCAGTAGTATTTTCACACCATTAGGCATATGTACAATTAATATCAGAAGAAAGTGAATAGTATACCTTTTTTGTGTTTTGTTTTTTGACTGTTTTCTAAGTATTCAGTGATAAATAGATTTCAGAATTCTAATATAACATTCTTTTTCTGTTTGAGCAGCCAGCATAGCACCTTAATGAGCCATGAAATGTAGCCAACATAAAAGAAGTTTCTAGCTTAGTTTAGGGGAGGGTGCTATTTGGAAGTCCTTCATCAACAATGCATATAGAAACATTCCACAAGTGACAGTGCTTTTTCTTTTCCCAATAGCTTCCAGGAGTAGCACTATCCTGTCATAGAGGATATTCCACTTCTTCTTAAACAAAGTATGATAATTATATTTTAAATTAAGTTATAAAATAAAATGTTTCCATATGGCTTTTATCCTTCACTTTGGTTAATCTTTTCCCTCCTGTCCCCCTGCCTGACACATGTTCAGGATCTTCTCCCTCTTTAAGCTTTTTTGCTCACACTATTTGCCCTCTCTACCTTCATTTTCATAGTATTATCTGTCAACAAATTATATGAAATACAATGCCAATTTATTAATAAACTGTAAAGCAGGATGAGTCCACTTATGCCACAGTAACAAGACTCTTGTGAAAAAAAAAAAAACAAAACACTGACTAGATGCTTGAACTGCTCCACAGGAAATGATTTATCCTTGATTTTGTGATGCTAGTTAAAAATATACATGGATACATGGCTAAGATGGCTCAGTGAATAACAGCACTTTTCCAAAGCCTCTAACTGGTTTGTTCCTTGAAACTATGTGGTAAAAAGAGAATTTCTTCAAATTGTCGTCTGTTCTCCATGTAAACATACTGGCATGTATACACATGTGTGCGCGTGCGCATGCACGCGCGCGCGCGCGCGCACACACACACACACACACACATATACACAAATAAATAAGTGAATGAATAAATGGATTAATTAATAAAATATAGTTAGGGAAGTAAGGGGTTCTGAGATGGGGAGCTTATCATTATTATTTGTTAAACTTAGTGTCAGATTTTTTTTTTTTTTGATATACATGTAGATGAAATTCAGTATTAGACTTAGTCAGGAAAGTCTCTTTATCTTTGCAGTGAATGGTAGTGAATGCAAAGACTATTGATCACCAATGGATCTGAAGATAAATAATGTTTAATGTTCAGTCTTTAACAAGACACTTATACTTCCCTCTCTAAAGTTTAGGGAACATTGGAGAAGACTGGAGAGAAAGAATTGGATAACCAGAGATAGAGAGAAGTACTATGAAATAATACCTTCTGGGTATGACACAGTCATCACAACCATGTACAAAGTAGTTAATCATGGACGGGGAGGAATTCATGGGGCCATATCCCTTTGTGCTAAACTTTTGTCTATTGATAGATTATTATAAATGGCAGTTATTTTCTTAAATTGTGTACCTACTTGTTAACTGAAGAAATTTCAGTGAATAGCTACTTATCTGTGGTTCAGGCATAGGACCTTATGCAAACTCAATGAGTCACAAATCAAGACAAATCTAATTTGTAGGGAAAGGAGTGGGTTGACAATGGTGGGAAGGATACAAGAGAAAATCTAGGACTAGAACAAGCAGAATCCATTTTATGCATTTAAAAAAATTGTAAAGGATTGATTTAGTTAGTAAGAAATAGCTAAAATTGTCTATATGAACTCTGTCAGGAACGGCAAAATGGTAGAGTTAATGCTAAATAAAAATGGACAAATTTATCTGTAGGAAAAGTATAGTGGGAATTTTGATGAAGTCTCCAACCATTTAGGTTACAGAGCTGATGAACCAACAAATTTTAAATAATAGAGTGTAATAATTGTTGACAGTTGTAATAATTCCACCAACCTTAACATTTAAATTTGGGTGTGTGGGACATTGGTACAGGAGCAGTTTATCTTTCTCTTCAAATTGCAATGCTTCGGGTTTCAGGTAATTCTCTTATGATGTACATTTAGTAGTCACACTTTGGCCTACCTCAGTTTTCTTTTATATATATATATATATATATATATATATATATATATATATATATTCTAGAAATACTTTAATATCTATTAAAGTGAAGTGGGTCATGGAAAATTAAATTTTATGGTTATACAAAAAAGAGCATAGGTTTCTTTATTAGTTTGAGACTAGTTTTTCAGATTTATTCCTCTTCAGTCATGTATGTTCAGTACACATGGCATAATTTAGGGCCAAAACTGTTATATTAGGTTGATGTTGCATCTTAAATCTTAATATATATTATTTTTAAAATTCTACAAAGAATCATAAATATTTTTAAATGTTTTTGTAAGAATGAATCCACAAACATGTTTTAAACATGAGAGGCAAATCTATTTCCTTAAACAATTTATAAAGGTAGAATTAATTATGTAAAGAATAACGTCTTAATCCTGAAATATTCCTTCGCAGACTAGAATATGAAGTGAGTTTTATGAATTTAAAACATTTTTCTAATAGGGTATAGAAATCTGACAAGAACCCAAGTCAAAATAGCTTGCAAAGGCAAAGGGTTTTAATACAAACTCTGATAATGATGACAGTGACACTATTTGGAGAACTATTTCACATGTAAAACTTGCATCTCTGCAAAGCATTTGATTAAAGTTCCAGACTTAAATTTCAATTCAATAAAATAAAAGTTGAATTTTGCAGTCTTTCTGCTGAGCTGAAAATTTTGTAATGACAGTTATTGCATACACAGGCTATTGAACTTACCTGGTAGAAAAGTAATGCATAACTTCTCCCCCAGTCTTCCAAGAGGAATTGGATGTCACATATTAACAGTATTTATTGCAGAGTTCCTGTGTGAGAAACCTCTGGGATCAGCCTTATTCAGTTGAGGTCACTGCTTTTCTACTAACAACAATGTGACCTTCGCCTATGCTTGAACTAGAATGGAACAGGGGATTATTGTATTTAGAATTGTCACAGTACTGGTAAGTGGAAATGAGAAGTGAGATGGTGTTTGGAGGTAAAGTCATTCTAGCTCTAAACAACTGCTTTCAAATATTCCTCTTTCTTCTGAAACATCTAAATCTTATACAAAATAATATTCTAATAAACATTATTTTGTTAAATATTTTAAATGTTTTCATACAGTACATTTTGAACATTATTTTGTATCCATATGTACTCACATTTTTTCTTTCTCTAAATTTGTCCTAGATCCTCCCATCCTTCAAAGCCACCCAATTGTATGCCTCTCTCTCGTTCTTAAATAGAACAGTTTTTATTTCATACTAATTTAATTTTACTCATCAGAAAATTCAAAACATAATTCCTGTACAAATATTCCATAAAAAATAAATTAACTTTCAACTTGCTGAAATCTATAATGACCTATAATATGAGCCTCGGGGCAGACCTCTAGGTCTGATTATGAAAAATCAAGGTCTTGATTATGGAAAATGGGGTAGGAATATTCTCCTAGTATGGATGGGTCTATTTTGTAGGATGAGATCCTAGATTGTATAAAAAAGTAGAAAGTGGGCTGAGCATAAATATTCACTTTTTTGCTTCCTGACTGCTTAGGCAATATGAGCAGCTCTCTTACAATGAAATGTAACCCCAAGCTCTTCACTAAAATATACTTTTCATATGTTAAAATAAAGAACATTATTTTGTAACTCTACACTTTTATTTTTCCTTAATTATTTTCATTGTGTATAGGAGTATTTTGATTACATGTATGTCTGTGTATTATGTGTATGAAGTACCAGGTGAAGCCAGAAGAATGCATCAGACCTTCTTATTGATGGTTGTCAACTGCCATGTAGATTCTGAGACTTGTTCTCTGGAAGAAAAGCTGATAATGATGGCTGTGGAGAGCTGATAATGATGGCTGTGGAGCCATCTCTCTACATCTGTACACATTGATTTGTAATTAAGAATTTTTGTTCTATTATAGATTTTAGTTCTGCTTTGTTTTTGTATGAAAACTTACCTTCACAGAAGAAAAAAATTATAAGTCTGCTGTAATCCTTACCCTGTCCAATGTTGATTGCTGTCTTTAAAGAAAACTGGATATATGATGATGTTCTTTGTGTTATCTATTCTTATACTATGCTTCAGTAGATGGCATTTTTCAAAAAAAGTAGAAAGAGAAATAGATTAGAAATCAAATCTTAATGCATCAAAACAATGTGGGTACCATTAAACTTTAGCTTACTTTATTACACCTTAAACACATTATTTGAAATGTTTTAGCAACACCCATCTAAATTACTCTTTTTCGATGTAATGAGGTGATAAAATTATTTAGATAAGAAGTTCTGAATATTAAGTCTATTTATATGAGTTTTCATTTAAAATTGAATAAGTACAAATAGCATTGTCAAGCAAGATGGCTATTAAAATTGATAAGTCAGAGAAGCAAGATCATAAACTGCTGTAGCAATGGATAAGATGAGCAGAAGATTGAAAAGATTAAAGATTGTTAGAAATGAAATGAAAATCCTGAAGGTGGTTTGAATGAATCCAGGACTCATACTGATGCATTATCTATCATCTTTCAATTGATATTTCTAGTATGTCTAGATCCATCTAAAGAACTTTAGAAGAACATGTTTGTTTTTCAGATTTCTTGGCCAAAATATTTTGTAAATTATGGATTATACTGTTTAATATAGTATTTTATTAATTGTGGAGAATTTCATACATGCACACATACATACAATTTTTATATTCACTCCCTATTCCTTCTCTGAACTTATTTACGTTCCACATTCCATTGCCTACTCCCTCCTTTACTCTTAAATAAGAGACTACTAATGATTAGAAGAGGTGGTAAAATATGTTAATATATATATTTGCTCATTTAGGTTCTCTCATAGCCAACTTGTTGATATTGTGTGCCTGTACATGCAAGCAGGTTTTTCAAAATGTGATTTCTTAAAGATCAGCACAGGCATATTATGTGAAATTCTTTCTGTGTTCTTGGAATTGAACAATTAAGATAGATAGAAATGCATCTAAATTTCATTCTTTATGTAACTTTAGCGTTCATTATACATTTAGATAAGTCATTTCCATTCCACTACCTGGTCCTATCATCTGTGAAGGGTAATAACTCCAAGCAAAATAAGTTAATGATGATAACTGATGCATTGCTGACTTCTGATCTTCCTGGAATTATACCCAAATCTATTCCTATCTCATGTATTTTTACTGTTGTTTTTCAACATTAGTGAAATATATTCACTTTCTTTCTCATACTCCATTCCCTTTTGCTAAACCATTTAACAATATTTTCTTCATCCCAGAGTTAAGTATTTCAGAATTCTCTAAAATAATTTTATTGGAGAATGCACTTTTCTTTTGTGCTGCATTGTTTTTGTGATAGTTTATCTTAAAGGTAACTGTTGTCAATTCCTTCCCACAATGTGGATGCTTACTTTTCATTAAAATCTTAAGACTATTCCTATAACTTCTGTAGTTTGAATAAGTCTCAGGTTATTTTCATCAGAAGACTGTGGCAGAACTGATGATATATAACATATGAGAATAAGTCAGAAGTGATCACAAAGTTTCTACTTGATTTTCTTTGGCCTCCTGCTTAAATTGACTACAGTGAGAAGCACATGCTAGTCACAAGGATTACCACTATGAAGAAACTGTTTCCCAAACAGCAATCAGTATTTCACAAAAACCCCAAAAGTTACTGGAATTTAGTATTGAAGCAACAGCTGTGTGAGAACACAACAACCTGATAGATGAGCAGATTACTGGAAAAATAACTACTAGGGCTAAACATTAATTTTCTTTTTAAAAAACAGTTTTTGAGAATTTCATACATGTATACAATAAAATGATTTTGCCTATCTCTAGACATCTCCAATTTCCCCCATAGATCCTCAACAGTCCTTCCTTCACACTTCATTTCTGTCCTTTTCATGTGCTTTGCTTTTAAAAATCTCAGAAATTTGCTCTTTCTAACTCTGTGAAGAACTGAGTAGGAATTTTGATGGGGATTGCATTGAATCTGTAGATTGCTTTCGGCAAGATGGCCATTTTTACTATATTAATCCTGTCAATCTATGAGCATTGGGGGATCTTTCCATCTTCTGAGATTTTCTTCAATTTCTTTCTTCAGAGACTTGAAGTTCTTATTATAAAGATCTTTCACTTGCTTAGTTAGAGTCACACCAAGGTATTTTATATGATTTGTGATCAATGTGAAGGGTTTCACTTCCCTAATTTCTTTTTCAGCCTGTTTATCCTTTGTGTAGAGAAAGGCTACTGATTTGTTTGACTTAATTTTATATCCAGCTATTTTACTGAAGTTGTTTATCAGGTATAGGAGTTCTCTCATGGAATTTTTGGGGCCACTTAAGTGTACTATCATATCATATGCAAATAGTGATATTTTGACTTCTTTCTTTCCAATTTGTATCACTTTGATTTCATTTTTTGTCTAAATGACCACCAGAGATTGTCCCACCTGGGAATCCATCCCATATATAATCAACAAACCCAGACACTATTGTGGATGCCAACACATGCTTGCTGACAGAAGCCTGATGTAGCTGTCTCTTGAGAAGCTCTGCCAGTTCCTGACAAATACAGAAATGGATGCTCACAGCCATCCAATGGACTGGGCACAGGGTCCCCAATGAAGGACCTAGAGAAAGGACCCAAGGAGATGAAGAGTATTGCAGCGCCATAGGAGAAACGACAATATTAACTGACTAGTACTCCCCAAACCCAGAGCTCCCAGGAACTAAACCACAAACCAAAGATTACACATGGTGGGACCCATAGCTCCAGTGGCATATATAGCAGAGGATGGCCTAGTCTGTCATCAGTAGGAGGTGAAACTCTTGGTTCTGTGAAGGCTCTATGCCCCAGTGTAGGGGGAATGCAAGGACCAGAAAGCAGGAGTGGGTGGGTTGGTGAGCAGAGGGAGGGGGAAGGGGATAGGGAGTTTTCAGAGGGGAAACCAGGAAAGTGGACAGCATTTGAAATGTAACTAATGAAAATAGCTAGTAAAAATATTGATGGAAAAAATCATCTCAGCAATTCTAATTAGTGTTACCCATAAGGGAACTTAGTAGCATCCATATCCTCAAAAATAAATGATTCCCCTTTCCTTGGAATTACCCACTGCAATAGACCCCCAAAATGGGGTGAGGCCTACCTCATGTAGGTTTTGTTTTGGCTAGTTTGATCTGATGCAAGTAAGCACAACTCCTGCTACTTCGTTAATATTATAGTTATGTCCTGTCCAGAAAATAGCATTTCTCAGTTCTCCTTCCTGGTCTTTGTCTCTTATATATTGGAAAAGAAGAATGAGTAAATGGTTTTAATTTCTCTACAACAGCTTAACACTTTTGCTATTTTATGTATGTATGTGTGTGTGTAAGTATGTATGTATGTATGCATGTATGTATTTGTTTTGATGCAGAGTCTCATATAGCTGAGACAGGCCAAAAACTTACTAGTTTTCATAGATAATCCTCCAGCTACTATATCACAAGTATGGAGATAACAGGCAATCACTACCAAACCCATTTTTTTCAATATTGGGGATCAAACACAGGGCTTTGTGTATCTTAAGTAAGTAATTTACAAACTAAGCTATACTTGAAGGCTACTTTTCTATATATCAATTATTTATTTTTTTAAAATTTCATTGATGAACACTGTATTGGCATCATTTAATACACCTATTGTTTTCCTCCATTTCTCTGCTCGTGTCTCACCCACATTCTAAGTTCATGACTTCTCCTCTATGGTTACACATATATACATATACATACATGTGTAAAAACTATACACTCTCATTTAGTTTTGCTCACACATGTATATGCTTAAGACTGACTGATTGTGAATGGAAAATATATCAGGCAGTCATAGCTAATGGAAACTGCTACTTCCTCTTTTTTTAACCATTGATTGCATGTAGTTTTTCATCTATAGGTGAAGTCATGTGGAATTTTCCCTATCATAATTGCCATGCCTTATTTAAGAAACCCTGTTGTTGATAGTTCATGGGTATTACATTTCTGTCATATGTAGAAGACATTATGCCACAGAAGATGTCCTAGTCCTCTGGTTTGTACTGTCATTTTGTCCCCATTATTGTGATGTTTTCTGAGCCTTACATGTAGAGGTAGTATTATGGAGGTATCAATTGTGGTTTGAAACTCCACCATCAGTGATTATATTCACTTGCCTTCTATTTGCTGCAAAAAGAAGCTTTCCTGATGGGGTCTAAGAGTTATAGTTTTCTGTGAGTATAAGAATAAGTATTTTGAATCTGAGAGGTAGAATTTTTAATGAAGTGGTGGTGTAGATTATCCTCTACAGTGGTTTTTTTTCTCTCTCTTTTTAAATTTTTTTATTAGATAATTTCTTCATTTACATTTCAAATGCTATCCCGAAAGTTCCCTATACCATCCCCCCGCCCTGCTCCCCTACCCACTCATTCACAATTCTTGGCCCTAGCTTTCCCCTGTACTGGGGCAAATAAAGTTTGCAAGACCAAGGGGCCTCTCTTCCCAATGATGGACAACTAGGCCATCTTCTGCTACATATGCAGCTAGAGACATGAGCTCTGGGGGTACTGATTAGTTTACACAACAGTATGAACAACAGTTCCACCTATAGGGTTGCAGACCCCTTCAGCTCCTTGGGTACTTTCTCTAGCTCCTCCATTGGGCCCCTGTGTTCCATCCTATGGATGACTGTGAGCATCCACTTCTGTATTTGTTGGGCACTGGCATAGCCTCACAGGAGAAAGCTCTATCAGGGTCCTTTCAGCAAGACCTTGCTGGCATATGCAATAGGGTCTGGGTTTGGTGGCTGATGATGGGATGGATCCCCGGGTGGGGTATTATCTAAATGGTCCATCCTTTCATCTTAGCTCCAATATTTGTCTCTGCAACTCCTTCCATGGGTAATTTATTCCCTATTCTAGGGAGGAATGAAGTATCCACGTGTTGGTCTTCCTTCTTCTTGGTTTTCATGTGTTTTAGAGATTGTATCTTGGATATTCTAGGTTTCTGGGCTAATATCCATTTATCAGTGAGTCCATATCAAGTGAGTTCTTTTGTGATTGGGTTACCTCACTCAGGATGATATCCTCCACATATATCCATTTGCCTAAGAATTTCATAAATTTATTGTTTTTAATAGCTGAGTAGTACTCCATTGTGTACATTTTCTGTATCCATTCCTCTGTTGTGGGATACCTGAGTTCTTTCCAGCTTTTGGCTATTATAAATAGCGTTGTTATGAACATAGTGGAGCATGTGTCCTTATTACCTGTTGGAACATCTTCTAGGTATATGGCCAGGAGTGGTATTGCTGGATCTGCTGGTATTACTATGTCCATGTTTCTGAGAAATTGCCAAACTGATTTCCAGAGTGGTTGTACAATCTTGCAATCCCACCAGCCATGGAGGAGTGTTCCTCTTTCTCCACATCCTCGCCAGCATCTGCTGTCACCTGAATTTTTTATCCTAGCCATTCTGACTGGTGTGAGGTGGAATCTCAGGGTTGTTTTAATTTGCATTTCCCTGATGATTAAGGATGTTGAACATTTTTTGGAGTGCTTCTCAGGCCTTCGCTATTCCTCAGTTGAGAATTCTTTGTTTAGCTTGTACCCCATTATTAATGGGGTTAATTGAATTTCTGGAGTTCAGCTTCTTCTACAGTGGTTTTTAACCCTTCCAAGTGTTACAGTTCTTTAATGTAGTTCCTCATTCTGTGGTGATTCCCAACCATATTTTCTTTGCTACTTCATAACTGTGATTTTGGTAGTTATGAATTATAATATAAATATCTGATGTACAGTGTATCTGATGTGTGAACTCTGTGTCCCCACAGGGGTTGAGATCCAGAGTTTGACAACCAGTGCTCTAGGGCATATGGTAAGTCTAGCAACTATTACTTTGCTAAGTTTATATTACAAACCATGAGTTCCTTTCTATTGATCAGGTCTTAAATATAATTGGAAAGCTGTTTGTTACACCAAAGACAATTGTACCAATATTATGCCACTGGGGCTATCCTGTAAAGCCAGGCAAAATTGTTGTTCATATGCTTCACAGCTGAGTAGAACTACTGATTGTTTTCCTTTACTTGGCAGCATACACAGCACTTTCAGATACTATGATAGTCTGCTGAGAGGAGATTTCCAGGGCAGTCCAAGTATCACTCTTCCAACTTCTGTGTCTTCAGAATGTGATGTCTCTAAAAATTATATCTTCCTTTCATTTTCTGATAAACAACCAAGAGAAAAACAATGGGTCAATACTGTTTAAGGAATTTCTTGAATACTCAACCAACAACTACAAAGGAGATTTTCCATGCCTGGCATAAAAGGTTGTTGCTAGGGAGAATTAACACCCTGTATAACAAGACTCCGTATGGTGGTTTAAATAAAAATGGATCTTATATGCTCATAGGGAGTGCAACTATTAGGAGATATAGCCTTGTTGGAGAAGGTATGGCTTTGTTGGAGGAGGTGTGTCACTTGTAGTGGGCTTTGTGTTTTCAAATTCTCAAGCTAGTCCCCATGTATCACAGTCTCCTTCGGCTGCCTGCTGATCCAAATGTAAAACTATCAGCTCCTTCTCCAATACCATGTTTGACTGCATGTTACCATACTTCCAGTCATGACAATAATAGGTTAAACCTCAGAATTGTAAGCCAGCACCAATCACATGACTTCCTTTGTAAGAGTTGCCATGGTCCTGGTATCTTGTCACAGTAATTAAAACCAAACTAAGATACTCTTAGTTAGGATTTTATTCCTGTGAACAGATACCATGACCAATGTAACATTTTTAAAGACAACATTCAATTGTGGTTGACTTACAGGTTCAGAGATTCAGTCCACTATCATCATGTGTGTATATAAACCCATCACACCATTTCAACTATATATAAATATAAATGCTTAGATACTCATTACAGAACTATTTAATACTATTTCTTAGGAAATCCCACAGTTATATTAACCTTTGGAGTTAAAATAAATCAATTTATAAATTAAGGACAGTGAAACTTTGCAATATATTGTCTTCCTAATCAAGAATAAGATGTATTTTTTCAATTTATTTACGTGAGGATTATATCCTTAAAGTGAGAGTTCAAATGTTTCTCCAAAAAGCTCTTGCACTTCTATTGTAAAATTAATTTCTGATTACTTTTACTTTTTACTTACTTTTATAAAGAATATGCCATATCATTGCTTATTTTGGCTATTTACTTCAGTTAGAATGTTACTTTATATGTATAAATTGAGAAAATAAATATGTAATAGAATATTTCTAATAGGAATTTTGCTCATTAGTTTGTTTTCTAGCACAGCATATGATAAATAATGCTTATGTTAATATTGCCTCATCTTTTCTAATAATTATTATTTTGCTGTCTTAGATAACTGCATTTTAACAGCAATGTAAAGCGAGAGTAGTAAAAGACATCAATAAGAGTATTACTTTAGAAATGTTCAAAATGCTCAATCTATTCTAAGTAATTTGCTTGATTAGTTTAATGAATCTAATGAATAAGTTATAAGAATTTTTAATAAACAATCTGATTTTGAAGACTATTGTCTTCACTAGCACAAAGCACTGGTTTTCATACTAATAACTGAAAATGATGACTTTAATACATAGTCTCAAAGAAGTAAATATACCACCAAGAGAGTATCTCTCGGGAAATGAATAAATTGGATATTTCCGAATATCTCTCAGAAACATACAATCAAACACTAGCAGAGCCTCCTAAAGGATTTATTCTGTAAAGGTTCTTTGATTATTCCAATGAACATTAAACTTTGAGAATAACTACTCCAAGGTATCTTTATGTAAAAATATCAGTTTTAATGTCAGCTGCAATGGGTATATATAAGCACTTTCATAAAATTTAATAAGTATTCGATTTACCTTTTCTCTCCATTGATCTTACTTATTATTATAGTAAATTATGTGAATACATTTTCCAATATTGAGAAATTCCATAGAATTTTGAAGTGAATAGCATATCATTATGACAATTTTATTCTTTTAAGTATTGGCATTTCCTGTCTTACACCATATTCTTTCCAAAATTTTAGTCTGTCTTTGGTTTTCTACAATCTGAGTATTGTATGACTTGTTATAGGAAAAATGGTATTTGTTTTTCATTTTTCCTAAAGTTCTCTGACATTCATAGAAGTTCACTTTGGTCTCTGCCACTAATTTTGCAAGGCTATTACATGCTAGATAAAAATTTTTTTTCTGGCTCATGTTCTCTTAAGTCTTTTTGGGAAATTCTTAATACGGTTCTTGAATTTTTTATTTTTTAGAAAAAAATTATTTTATTTGGGAAATTTCTAACAACCTATCTTCATTCAGTGATTAAGTTAACTTCTGAGCCATTTGATGTCTACCAGTGTCATTGTCAAAGTAACCTGATTTCTAATGTCTAATGTCTTTTATTCTTAGAGTTACACTGGAAGTATTAATACATTTATCACAATTACTTTAACTTTCCTGTCTCATACAAAGAAAAGCTGTGCTTTTGTGCCTCTGAAAACTGTGTTTATAAATGGTGTGTGTTGTTCTATTTGGTGTACAATATTAAATGAGAATATAAATATTAAATTTCATGTATACTATTGTATTTACTTAAACATCAGAAATTTTATATTTCATTGTTTACATTATAGTAAATGTAACTTTTAGTATGAGGATTTCTGTTTATCTGTGTAAGAATTATTCCATATTTATTGTTTACTTTAGATGTATTTGCAGGAAGTTTTGATTTTTTTTCTTGTATACTTATTTTCATTTAAGTAAGCACTCTACTAGCTAAGGTGTTCCCATCCTTGATATTTTATCCTGTTAATATGTCTAGGCTGCTGGTCTGTGACTTTTGCAAGTATTTTTTATTACAATGTAGTTTTCTCACTCTTCTTGTTTTTTCTGTTCCTTGAACATGCCATTTCAATTTAATTCTTGAGCCTCTGACTCTTCTATTTCAATTATGTTTGCTTGTTCCCCTTGGTGGTGAGACATGAAGAGTGGAGGAAGTAAGAACAACACACAAATAAACAAACAAAAACAAATCTCTTTCTGTTAAGGGATAAAGCCCAGACAAAACTATTTTTACCCTAGAGAGGTCTTCTTTTTGAAGTGGAAGAGATTATAGATATATCTCACAGTGTTAATTCTTCCAACAAAATTGGATTGCTTTTCAAAAATTATTATGTGAGAGAGTTTCTATAAATCTTGATTAATTTGTAGTTATCTTTTAGGATAATTGCATCTAGTAGTGCTTTTTTTTTAAAAAAATTCCAGTCAATTCCACAATTTGTCAATTACAACTTAACAACTGCAAATTATAAATTAGACTGGATTTTCCAGGTAAGCTTGTTTCTCGATAAAGGCTTCTACTCTAGTAGAGTTTGCAATAATAGCTTTTCCTGAGACCTTGGTTCTATATTTTTTTCTGAAAGTTATTAATTATAATTTTTTTCATTATTTTCTTTGCAGGAAGAACAGAAGTGAGATGTCTTGTTGACAGACTTTACATGTCAAAAGTGGAACTGGGAGCATTAGTACATTTAATCTCAATGTTTTTCAAATATTTTCATTTAAAATAACCATTATGCTTTAGCTTTCCAAATTGTACTTTGCATGGATGATTGTTTTCCTTTGCTAGCATTGGTTGTTATAAAAATAATTTATGACACTCCTCCATTACTGGTGGGATTGCAAGCTGGTACGACCACTCTGGAAATCAGTTTGGTGGTTCATCAGAAAATTGGACATAGTATTACAGGAAGATCCAGCAATGCCACTCCTGGGCATATAAACAGAAGATGCTCCAACATGTAATAAGAACACATGCTCTTCTATCTTCATAGCAGCCTTATTTATAATAGCCAGAAACTGGAAAGAACCCAGAAGAATGGATACAGAAAATGTGTTACACTTACACAATGGAGTACTACACAGCTATTAAAAACAATGAATTTATGAAATTCGTAGACAAATGGATAGTTCTGGAGGATATCATCCTAAGTGAGGTAAACCAGTCACAAAAGAACACACATGATATGCACTCACTGATAAGTGGATATTAACTCAGAAACTCAGAATACCCAAGGTACAATTTGCAAAACACATGAAAGTCAAGAAGAAGGAAGAACAAAGTGTGGACACTTCGACCCATCTTAGAAGGGGGAACAAAATACCCATGGAAGGAGTTACAGAGAAAAAGTTCAGAGCAGATACTGAAGGAATGACCAGCCAGAAACTGCCCCACCTGGGGATCCATTCCATATACAGTCACCAAACCCAGACTCTATTGCAAATGCCAATCAGAGCTTGCTGCCAGGAGAATGAAATATTTGTCTCCTGAGAGGCTTTGCCAGTGCCTGACAAATACAGAAGTGGATGCTCACAGCCATCCATTGAACTGAGCACAGGGTCCCCAATGGAGGAGCTAGAGAAAGTACACAAGGAGTTGAAGGGGTTTGCAGCCCCATAGGAGAAAAAGCAATGTGAACTAACAAGTACCCCTCAAAATCCCTGGGACTAAAGCACCAACTTAAGAGTATGCAGGGTGGGACTCATGGCTCTAGCTGCATATGTAGCGAGGAGGGCCTTGGTCATCAAAGTGCGGAGAGGCCCGTGAAGTTTCTATGCCCCAGTATAGGGGAATGCTAGGGCTAGGAAACCAGGAGTGGGTGGGCTGTGGAGCAGGGGGGAGGGAAAGAGGAAATAGGGGATTTTCAGTGGGGAAACTAGGAAAGGGACATTTGAAATGTAAACAAAGAAAATATCTAATAAAAAAAAGACAATTTTTTCCATGTCAGCACTATGAACAAAAAATATAGAAAATACATTATAAAACAATTTTTTTAAAAAAAATCAACTGAATTTTTTGTTATTATTTTTCACATTTGAAAAATGAAGAGACTGCAAATATGTACTTAAATTCTATACACTTGCTATAGGAACATCCTAAGATACATATTTCTTGGAATCAAAAGTAAGTGATAAGTGATGCAGATTATTTGTATTATAAATTAATCCTATATCCTTTAACTTCAAGTTAAGACTTGACTACACAAAATCCTTTATTTATTGTCTACTTTCTGAAATAGTTTCATTAAGAAAGTACTTTCGATGAAATAGGATATTAATTTTATTTGTTTAAATTCTATTTCCATGTGAGATCAATAGATGTGTTCTTTAAAGTAATTAATTCCAAGTACACTTAAAAATTATTAAAATTATGCATTAATTAATCAAATTGCTTTAACTTTATAGTGACTTTTGCTCAATATAATCTAACATTAATAATTTCTTGCCAGTTCCAACCTCTATGAAATACAACCACACAATTTTCTCTAAGTGTCTCTGGACTAATCTGCATCTACATGGTAGAGAAACATATATTATAACAATTAATGAGTTGTACTTTGTATTCAGTCAGATCTATGATAAAACACAGCTTTACAAAGCATGTTTGCAAATTTATTTTAAATTGCTGGATCTCATTTTTCTTAGACTGTAAATGGTATACCATATATTTTTAGGATTATCAATATTTATCATTAAATATTTAAGGATTTAAGTATAATACAGATTATAAGTAATGATACATGATTTATAAAATTTTCTGAAAATATTGGGGAAGGAGTAGCTTAAAACATCTGGTCATATCTTATCCACAACCTAAAAACAGAAATAAATGCTCAGATCACTTTTTCCCAAAGCAATTCCTACCTTAATATTCACATCATGATGTATCGTACACTTGAACTAAGGGATAAAATTAAATTATTTTTTTCATTTGTTAGTTTGTTTTAATATTTTATCTGAACAATAGGAAAAATATAAGAAAGAAGATTGGTGTGGAGAAATGAAACCATTCCTATCTCAGACCTAAGTAGGTATCCTTAGGCATTTAGAGCTCAGGGAAACTGTACAAGAATTTGGAAAGATGGCCTAGGACATTCCTCAAATGCTATAAACAAGAATTCATCAGTTATTGCTTGGGGAGATTGGTGAATATTGCAGGATGTTTGTTGCAAAAAAGAGAGACTAATAACAATCATATTGTAAAACAGGAACCTTGGAGAAAAGAATCAAAACTCTTTAAAATAACAGCCCTGTAATATAAGCACACATACACATGTTACTATGAAGTGGAAAGAATGACATGGAAAATATTTGAAAAGATAATTGCTAAAAGTATGTTGTTTAAATAGTATAAAACTATACATCTCTACTTTTCAATGAACACAAGCTGGAAAATAAAAGCAAAATAACACTAAGTTGCCTCATGGTTAAATTTCAAATCATGCATGACAAAGATGATTTCAGAACACTCACAAAAAGGGAAATGAAATAGAAAGGAACAATGACATAAATGTTAATTAAATATTGTAACAAATTATCCCATGCCCAGTGTAACAAATTATCATCATCAAGGCAGTGATCTATTCTAAATGTGTCAAAAATATAAAGTAGGTAGAACATTTCCAATTTTGTGAAGAATCACCAGATTTACTTCCAAAGTGGTAGTACCAGCTTGCAGTCCCACTAGTAATGGAGAAGTGTTCCCCCTTTTCCACATCCATGCCAGCATCTGCTTTCACCCGTATTTTTGATATTAGCCATTCTGACTGGTGTGAGGTGGAATCTTAGGTTGGTTTTGATTTACATTTCCCTGATGACTAGGGATGTTGAGCATTTCTTTAAGTGTTTCTCAGACATTTGACATTCTTGTGAATTCTCTGTTTAGCTCTGTTCCCTATGTTTTATTAGGGTCATTTGGTTCTCTGAAGTCTAGCTTCATGAGTTCTTTGTATATTTGGGCCCTCTATTGGATATAGGGTTGGTAAAGATCTTTTCCCAATCTGTGGGTTGCCATTTTGTCCTAATGACACTGTCCTTTGCCTTACAGAAGCCTTACAATTTTATGAGGTCACATTTGTTTATTGATGATCTTAGGGCATAAGCCATTGGTGTTCTGTTCAGGAAAATTTCCCCTGTGCCCATATGTTTAAGACTCCTCCCTACATTCTCTTCTATTAGATTCTGTGTATCTGGTTTTATGTGGAGATCCTTGATCTTCTGAGATCTTTGATTTTTTTTATGTTTTTTTTTTTTATTAGATATTTTCTTTATTTACATTTCAAATGCTATCCCTAAAGTTCCCTATACCCTCTTTGATTACATATCGTTCCTCTTTTCCTTTCAATGTCATATCATAGAAAGTAGGTTGGTGGGTGGAAAGCATTTTTGTCCTGGAAATAAAAAAAATACTAAATAAAGTATCTGTATTTTTAAAAATAAAATTGGTTTATTGTGTGCGACTGCCCACTCGAACTGGGTTCTCCTGAAAGGTGGGCTGGGGCTGAAAGAGATTAGACTGCGAACAAGGAAGGAGGCTAAGACAACAGAGCTGATCAAAGCCCACGAGTTTACTGAGATTCTGAGCTTATATAGAGGGAGGAGGCCCATCCCCCACCAGTTCATTCTTTTTTTTTTTTTTTTATTTTTATTTTCTTTATTTACATTTCAAATGCTATCCCGAAAGTTTCCCATACCCCTCCCCCCACCTCTGTTCCCCTACCCACCCACTCCCACTACTTGGCCCAGGCCTTGCCTTGTGCTAGGTCATATAGAGTTTGGAAGACCAAGGAGCCTCTATTCCCACTGATGGCCGATTAGGTCATCTTCTGTTACATATGCAGCTAGAAACACAAACCCAGGGGGTACTGGTTAGTTCCTGTTGTTGTTCCACCTACAGGGTTGCAGCCCCCTTCAGGTACTTGGGTACTTTCTCTAGTTCCTCCATTGGGGACCCTGTGTTCCATCCAGTAGCTGGCTGTGAGCATCCATTTCGGTGTTTACCAGGCCCACCAGTTCATTCTTGATGCCCTTAGCCAGCTGAAGGTGATCTGCAGGATGCTGTCTCCAGAAGGTCTCAAGGGTCTCAGCAGGTAGCTATAATGTTTTGGAGGAAAGCAGTGTCAGGTGTAGACAATAGAACCTACTTTGTAAGTCAGAATGTTCCACCCCAGGTGGTTCTGTGGTTAATGACAACAAGGTCTGAATCAGCCTGCTTCAAGGCTGGGGGAGGCAACAGTTTATAACATTGAACTACATAAATAGTAACCTTGCTGTCCAATTGCCACTTCAATTTTATAGTATTTGCTACAAAGAGGCTATTTAACAATATAGAGTTCTCACTGTGTTATAATCTGTTCTATTTTAGATACCCTAATGATATATGTAGGATTTTCTTCTATTATTTTGGAGTTGGTATTATAACATTTTAAAAATAATACTGTATTTTGTGCATGAACAGCTTGTGATTCTTTATTGTAAGTTATATGATAGTCTATATGCATAAATGTATATGTATTAGAAGTTCTGATATGTGCAAGTTGATCATCATCTCTTATAAATCCATTATATTTTCTTTTACATACTTATTCTTTACTTATTTATTTAAAAACAATAGTTCAGCTCTCAAATGTTGCTGAAAGCATCTTTGCAACATATATCATTTGATATACATTTAAATAATAAAATATTCTACAAGAAAAAATTGAAGCACTTTAAAAAGAACATTTTTCTAAATATGCTTATATTGGGAAGAAGCTCATCAGATTTTTGGAATTAGTTGAAATATGACAATTTGATCTATTGAATGGTATAATGTTTGAAAACACAGTTGATTATCAGATCAAATATTGTCAGAAGATAAGTATAGATTGGAATTGACCATTGTATATTTTCAGCCTCACTTAAAAAAAAATCAGAAAAATACCAAAATACCATAAATCAAAATAGTACTATTTAACTAATTTCATCTTTTATACTTTATTTGGTGTTTTGATTTATTTTTAAAGCATATTGAGCACATAGATTACATGTAGAATTAGAAGTCATTTGTGTGTCTTGCATTCTGCATATATTGTCTTATATCCATGACACATATGCCCATATTGAGAATGAATGATTCATTTTCTTATTAAAGATGTTAATTTCATGGGTTTATATTGAATTGAGATAAACCAAAGCAAACACAAACCTGTATGGCTGTTTTATTAGCCCAATTTGTGTTTCTTTACCATAGATTCCTTCCAATTATGAGATAATTGTGATTATTCTGTGTTCATATGCATGAGTGAGACAAAATTACTGACATAAATAAAAGAAAAAAATCATATCATGGGTTATGGTTTCAGAGGTTTCATTCTATGATTCATTGCCTTTTTCCTTGAGGTGAGGCAGGATCCTGGCAATGGAGAGCAGTGAAAATTATATAAACTGCATAGCATGCTGAAAGTCAGTTATTTTTTTTTAAGCTTCTGTTGAGGATTTAAAGAAGATAATAAAATCCTCCCAATGATACCTGTTCAATTCAATAGGTATATTTTTTAAAGTTTAATTTTATATTTCCATATATGAATAGATGTCTACAATATTAAATACTTACCACAGGCCGATTTAAAGGATAGTGTGAATTCTTTGAAGTCAGACTGTGTTTTCTTTTCCTCCAATACTAGTCTAACTGGAGGAAGCTTATCTTGGGGAAGATGCAAGAATGTGTGTGTGTGTGTGTGTGTGTGTGTGTGTTGAATGAACATTTGAATTGTTTTGTATACTATGAAGATACTATGGAAGCTATCCTAATTAGTCATTCTGTCAGTAGTCGTTTATTCATATTAAATCCACAATTTTATTTCCTCTTCTGTATTAGACAGCTTTACTTATTTGTCTTTTCTCACTGTCCAGAACAAGATCTGGAAGATATTAAATACATAAATACAATGTCAACATGCACATTGCTCTTTACAGGTTACATGTTTATAAATAACTTATAGACTATTGGAAATTTCAGCTACATAAAAAGGTACAGAAGCCTCATGTTCATGTCACCTAACTTCACCAGTTACCAACTCACAGTCAATTCTAGGTCATGTATACTCATTCACACGCTCGGTTCACCATCTTTTCTGGAACAAATTGAGTTCATTTGTAATCCCCTTTTCAATAGATTACTACTGGCTTTCCCCAGTTGCTATACTTAAGAGATATACAGAAACAAAATTGTGAAGGAATACCTACTGCCATAATCACAGAAAACATGTCCAGACCTTAAGAGAAAATATAGATTTTTCTGCAGCTGGTTTTGTTCCTTAGGGTAAATAATTGACACATGATAAGAAAGCTAGGGACATGTACTTAGATTTGAATCTAAAAATGACACACACACAGAAAAATGACCACAATTTTCTATTGGGGGTTGAAAGGACTTGTGCAATTTCATATAGAGAATATGAAAATTTCCTACCAGCTTATCACTAAGTTATTTTTAGGGTACTTATATCAGATAAAGACACAGAAAAACAGCAGTCTAGTTGGATCACTCACTTATTTTAAATATACTGAAAACATTTTAAAATAGTGATAATTTTTGCTCTCTGATAATTGCATGTTTCTTTTGTTTCAGTTGTTATAACATCATTACTTTTAGTATTAAAAATAAATTTTGTTTGTTGTATCAATTGTTCTGCAGCATAACCAAGTTCATCTTACAAATATTACTCCAAATTATAGACAATGTTCTAAAGGCTCAATATTTTGTAGCATTTATTTTTTAAAAAAGAGATTCAAGTAAAAATGGCAGTAAAAACTCAACAAGGTTTTGAGGAAAATTCTTACATTATTTCTGGTTGTATTAGCCTATTTCCTTAAAGCTTTGGTGAACTAACTTTGTGTTATACAGGGAAAGGGCAGTGTTATTTTTGTTGTGGCATGATTCATTGATTTGGAGTGGCACTATTTACTGCCTGCTCATTTGAGAATATTACAAACCACTGTGTAAGCATATTTGGGTTTTATTTGAAAGCTGCCTAAGATGCCAACAATCATCCAATACCATCAAAGATAATAAGAGCAATTTAGAACATCAGTATGATTCTAACATGCCTTTCCAGTTTTCATTCTTGAAATAGTCACATTTCCAAAAACAATCGTTGTATCATTCACTCATGTATTCCACAAATAGTCATTGTACATGTACTTTATACCTGATCTTCTGCAAGGCAGTGAGGGTAACTCTATGATTTAAGTTTATTTCTTCCTGTAAGAAGTACATGGCCACTTGAACGGGATATATATACATATTATATATACATATATATACGTATATATATATATTATATATACATATATATATATATATGTATATCCATATACATATATATGCAATCTTCTATTGTTGATATTTTAAAGATTTCTTTCATTTAAGTAAAGATGTATTTATTTTAATTTTACGTGTATAATGTTTTTCCTTCTTGCTTGTCTGTGAGATGAGACGTGTGTTTCTCGTATCCAGTGTGTCCATAAAAGTATGTCTAATCTCCTAGGATTGGAGTTACAGATAGTTGTGAGCTGCCATGTAGGAGATGTCAACTGAACCCAGGACCTTTCCACAAAGAGCCAGTGATCTTAACATCTGAGCCATTTCTCTAGCCACCAACTTCAATGATGTTCTAGCCAAAAGACTGTACTAGCATTACTGGGAAGTAATTTGGAAATAAGCTTATTCACTAGCAATTATACATTTTGCATCCATGTAGATTGATTTTTGAGGTAAAAACTATTCTACTGTGATTAAAAATTAAAATGATACATGATATTTAATATTTGACATATTATATCACCATTACAAAAGTGCTAACTGGGTGGTACTTCACAATACGCCCATAAAATATGTACACATGTATTTATCTTTGTTCCTCTGTGAAGCTACCCTCCTTTAGTTCTTCATGCCTGAGAATATACATAACAATATACAACAACAACAACAACAGCAACAGCAATAACTGTTGGGCATTGGACTATACACAGAGAGTCTGGCCTCCAGTCGAGGCTGAGATGCTGAACCCAGGGACCTGGTGGTGATAATTCACCTACATGGGATGGAAGGAGTTCTTTCATGTCTCCTGGACCCTGGCTCCTGTCGAACTTACTGCCCCCTCAGCCCCACAAGAGAAGCATGGCTAGTAGTCAAGTAGGCAATATCCCAAGCTTCTGACATTCAGGCTAAATTCCTCCCCAGTTATGTAGCAACAGAAAAGATACAGCACACCATAAGAGGGGTTGTTTGGACCCTCCTCACTCTTGCTCTCTTGTTTTTACTCCCCTTATTCTCCTCTCTCCTCTCCTCTTTCTTCCTCTCTCTCTCCCTCTTACTCTCTAGCCGTTCTTCTCTCTCTCCTTTCTCCCCTTCTCTCCTCTTGGCCATGGCTGGTCTCTCTCTCTCTTTCCACCTTCTCTCTTTCCCACTGCCTTTCTACAATAAAGCTCTAAAACCATAGATAATCTCTGCTTATCTGTGCTAAACTTAGCTGGGTGGGATCTTGATCTTCCATCATAACTCCCTAAATCTGATAGTGTAGCCAACTTTGTTCTTTAGATATGTGAATCTCATTATCCAATTCATATTTCATCCTTATATTTTGTGCAGTTGAAAAATTATGTATTTTCAAACTTATTTTCATTGTACTTTCTCCCAGCCTTGAGGGACTGCCTCCAAGTCTCAATGCTTATCATTTTGCTGAGACATTATCCACACCCTCACTTCCCAGACTTGTGCTGTCTCTGATTTTCATAGAGTCATTAACCTTGGCAGAGAGGACATTCCTCAAAGGAGGAACACGATAATATATACATTATTATACAAACAAGTCTTTCACCCACGTAAACAATTGACACTTGTGGAGGCCCATTCCCTGCTGGCTCTGAGGTTCTGATGTGAAGAGAAGAATAATGTCTCTTTCTTAAATCAGAAAATGAAGTGGTGTGATATGGTCTGTATCATCTATCCTGAGTTCAAGAGGGGGAGAATTTGCTTCTAAGTTGAGCCAAGTTATCAAAAGAGCTAATTCATTATAATACAGTGTTGTGTGCTTTGGTTGGAGCCCGTTTTACTAGAAGTTGCCTACAGTTCCTAATTGTTTTCCTCAACTATTTTGTGCATAGGGTTGATGGTTCATCTCAATTTTCAGATTGATGAAATGTAGTCACCTGTGAGACAGACCTTTGAGAATACCTGTGTAGGACTACATATGATGAATGGCAGCATTTCCTGGTTTGGGATACTGGACTATATATAAATACTTTAAAAAGTTGAAAGTGAACTGAGTACAAACATTACTCATGGTCTTCTCCTATGGAATGCAACATGAGCAGTGATATTTTTTTCAATTTTTTATTAGATACTTTTTTGATTTACATTTCAAATGTTATCCCGAAAGTCCCCTATACCCTCCCCCTGACCTACTCCCCTACCCACCCACTCCCACTTCTTGGCCTTGGCATTCCACAGTACAGGGGCATATAAAGTTTACAAGATCAAGGGGCCTCTCTTCCTAATGATGGCCAACTAGGCCATCTTCTGCTACATATGCAGCTAGAGACAAGAGCCTTGACTGCATGGTACTGGTACAGCAACAGACAGGTAGATCAATGGAATAGAATTGAAGACCCAGAAATGAGCCCACACACCTATGGTCACTTGATCTTTGACAAGGGAGTTAAAACCATACAGTGGAAAAAAAGAAGGCATTTTCAACAAATGGTGCTGGATCAACTGGCGGTTATCATGTAGAAGAATGCGAATTGATCCATTCTTTTCTCCTTGTACAAATTTCAAGTCTAAGTGGATCAAGGAACTCCACATAAAAACAGAGACTCTGAAACTTATAGAGGAGAAAGTGGGGAAAAGCCTTGAAGATATGGGCACAGGGGAAAAATTCCATGAGCAGAGATCTTAATCTCTGCCTACTATGGATTCCTCACCATGATAGATTAATTTTAAAGTTTGAATCAAACTAAATTCTTCCCCACTTTAGTAGATTTTGTTGAAGTATTTTTTTAATAACTGGAAAAGAAACCAGGACCATAAGATTCCACAAGTTGATTGCTTATTTTAACAAATCAGCAAGGAATTATTCTACAGCAAATGCTACATAGTATAGCATAATCTTTACACTTGCTATGTTCTATTTAAAAGCAAAATAGATTAACTTCTTTCTTTCTTTATTCCTTGACCTAGTTATCATTGAGCAGAGCATTGTTCAGCTTCCATGCATATATGGAAATGTTTATGTTATATATAGAATTAACAGAAATATTTTTATTATTTATGTTGCTATTGAAGACCAGCCTTAGCCTGTGGTGGTCTGATAGGATGCATGGGATTATTTCAATCTTCTTGCATCTCTTGAGACCTATTTTGTGACTGATTATAAGGGCAATTTTTGGAGAATGTACCCTGAGGTGCTGGGAAGAAGGTATATTCTTTTGTTTTAGAATGAAATGTTGTATAGATATCTGTTAAATCCATTTGGTTCAAAACGTCTGTTCACTTCACGGTGTTTCTGTTTAGTTTCTGTTTTCGTGATCTGTCCAATGCTTAGAGTGAGTTATTGAAGTCGCCCACTATTATTGTGTGAGGTGTAATGTGTGCTTTGAGTTTTAGTAAAGTTTCTTTTATGAATGTACCTGTCCTTGCATTTGAAGAATAGATGTTCAGAAGCAAGAGTTAATCTAGGTAGATTTTCCCCTTGATGAGTATGAAGTATCATTACTTATCTTTTTGATAACTTTTGGTGAAAGTTGATTTTATATGATAGTAGAATGGCAGTTAGCATGGCTACGATAAAAAACCCAGGTGACGGCGTGCTGGAGCCACTGTCGCCAAGCCCAGGCCACGCTGCTTCTGCTCGCCCGTCGCCCCCCATCGTGCACTAGCGGTCTCAAAAGATTCAAAGTCCAAGATGGCAACCCTCAAGGACCAGCTGATTG
The DNA here is from genome assembly GCF_900095145.1 of Mus pahari. Taxonomy (NCBI): domain Eukaryota; kingdom Metazoa; phylum Chordata; class Mammalia; order Rodentia; family Muridae; genus Mus; species Mus pahari. The sequence continues at coordinate 53,236,065 of NC_034613.1, forward strand.
TGAATCTTCTTAAGGAAGAACAGGTCCCCCAGAACAAGATTACAGTTGTTGGGGTTGGTGCTGTTGGCATGGCTTGTGCCATCAGTATCTTAATGAAGGTAAGCTGCTTGTGGACGTTGTACATCGTGGTGCGGAGCCTAGTGCGCACCACGATGTACAACGTCCACAAGCAGCTGCCAAGTGTGCAGGCTTCGATGACCCTGTGAGCCTGCTGCATTGCTGCCCTGTGCACCCTCACCAAACATGCCTAGGCCAACNAGTTCCCAGTTAGTCATAACCTGGCTCCAGCGTGTATGTCCATTATGCATATCTTGTGCATAAATGTTGTACAGGATATTTTATGTATTATGTGTGTCTGTAGTGTGCTTTGCAATATGTGAGATATAAGATCTGCATATGGATGATGGAACCAACCACTCAAGTGTCATGCCAATGAGAACACCAAATAAACCTTGAACAGTGAAAAAAAAAAAAAAAAACCCAGGTGACAGAAGATGCTGGCAAAGATGTGGAGAAAGAGGAATATTCCTCAGTTGTTGGTGATATCGCAAGCTGGTACAACCACTCTGGAAATCACTTTGGTGGTTACTCAGGAAATTGGTCAATAGTACTACATGAGGATACAGCTATACCATGCCTGGGCATATACTCAAAAGACGTCCCAACATATAACAAGGACAAGTGCTCCATTATGTTCATAGCAGCCTTATTTATAATAGCCAGAAGCTGGAAAGAACCCAGATGTCCTTCCATAGAGCAATGGATACAGAAAACATGGTTCATTTTCATAAGGAGTACTACTTAGCTATTAAAGCAATGAATTCATGAAATTCTTAGACAAATTAATGGAACTAGGAGATATCATCCTGAGTAAGGTAACCCAGTCATAAAGAATGCAAATGGTTTGCACTCACTGAAATGTGGATATTAGCCCAAAAGTTTGGAATACCCAAGATACAATCCATAGACCACATAAAGCTCAAGAAGGAAGACCAATGTGTGGACACTTCACTCCTTCATAGAAGAGGGAACAAAATACCCAAGGGAGGAGATACAGTGACAAAGTATAGAACAGAAACTGAAAGAAAGGCCATCCAGAGACTCCCTCACTTGAGGATCCATCCTCTATACAATTACCAAACCCAGACACCATTGTGGATACCAAGAAGTGCTTGCTGACAGGAGCTGGATATAGCTTTCCCTTGAGAGGCTCTGCCAGAGCCTGAAAAATACAGAGGCATATGCTCCCAGACAACCATTGGACTGAGCATGGGGTCCCTAGAAGAGTTAGAGAAGGGGCTGAAGGAGCTGAAGGGGTGTGCAGCCCCATAGGAGGAACATCAACCAACCAGACCCCTCTAAGCTCCCAGGCAGTAAACCATCAACCAAAGACTACACATGTAGGGACCCATGGCTCTAGTTGCATGTGTAGCAGAGGATGTCTTTATAGGACATCATTGAGAGGAGAGGCCCTTGGTCCTTTGAATGCTAAATGCTCCAGTGTAGGGGAACACTGGGCTGGGAAAGAGGGAGTGGGTCGATGGGTGGAGGAACAGCCTCAAAGAATCAGGGGGAGGAGGGATGGGATAGGGGTTTTGGGGGGAAGAAAGCAGGAAAGGGGATAACATTGAATGTAAATAAAGAAAGTATCTAATAAGAATTAAAAAAAACAAAATACAATTCCTCTTCACACTTGGCTTGTGAATATCTTGAAGTATGAATATGAATTATCATTTCATGTTGTGTAACATGAACAAAAATACTAAACATTAAATGAAATTGAATGTGTATTTCAAAGTAAATGAAGCTATTCTTATTGTTTAATAAATAATTAAAAATTAGAGGACTTAATACAAACATGAATTTATTCTTCCTTCTTTCTGTGTGTTAGTTTCACATCAGGCAAATTGTTTTATGTCCTTCTACTTTAGTTTTATTTTTTGTCTTTAGCATCGATTTTACAATGAGCAAACTTCATCTGGGAAATGTTTTACTTTTTGTGTGTTAGTTTCGCATCAAGCAAATTGTTTTATGTCCTTCTACTTAAGTTTTATTTTTTTTGTCTTTAGCATCAATTTTACAATGAGCAAACTTCATCTGGGAAATGTTTTACCCTACTCAAATAAAGATTAAGTGAATTAGCAAGAACTTGATATTTCTATAGAGGAATCGTCTTTAGTATGGTATGCATAAATTTGACTCACATTTAATGGAAATGAGGTATATTTTAACTAAATTAAATCAGAATCATAACATCAATATAGTTGTATGCAAAAAAATATTCTAACATACAAAGTCCATTGCTTGATCCAAACACCTGTTGTTATGTAAAGGTTGTATTAGAGATTAAGTAAGAAATAGTCTTAAATTTTACTATTAGTTAGTAATGCTTTATTGTATATCATGGTATCTTACCGTGCACTAATGTTTTTTAGTAATGAATATTCATATGTAAATTATATAAGATCCCAACAAGATTATTTGTCTCTGATATCACATACATACATCAAATTTCACAAAAAGGAAAGTCATGAAAAGAAATGTTACTACATTGTCACTACATATTGGGGTTGAATTTGAGTAATTAGCATGAAGTTCATTATATTAGAGATTATATATATATATATATATATATATATATATTTGTATATGGAGAAATTTAATAGATATTCTATTGTACTGAATTCAATCAAGTCAGGTTTTCTGTCTTCTTCATGTTGTCAGACATGTAAGAGTAGTTTTCCAGGTACAAGAGGAGCAGGGTAAATCATAAGGAAAAGTGCCTACTTTAAAATCCCAGATGACCATGTGGTGGAAAGAGAGACATTTGAAAGACACATGCACTAAGGATTTGAACTTCCCAACAAAAGTTTCTTTACTATTTAAAATCTTTGATGAAGACTGTAAATTACAGAACCCTATTTCACACTTCATCCTTATAAAATTTTAATACTTAGCAAAACGTTATAAATGTTGTTAAAAGGTGTATCTTGACGAGATCTATATTAGAAAAGGGACTGAAATTTTTCATTTATTGATACAGAGTTCTTATATCATAGACCATGTTGGAAGCCTACCAAAACATTGGAAATACAGCCATGTACTAAATTTCAAAATTTGTCTCAATTTTGAAATTTCAGTAAGCCTCTAAGTAAGTCATATCATTGTTGGTATAAAAATACCATTTAAGAAATAAGATACAACATACAACCCTTTGTTGGCCAGGAGTTCCTTTGCTAGACAGTAGGATGGATTAAAGAAAATAGAGGATAAAGACATCTATATACTAATATTCACTTTCCTTTTATCTTCTAAATGGTCTCTGTGACCTCTGATTACTATGGATCAGGCATGTCCAATGTAAGGCTCATGGCCCACCTTTGTCAAGATAGATATGAATACATCTCTGTATTCTAACATTAAGATATTATATAGCAATGCCAGAAATATGGAAATAAAGATCCACTTTATATAAAACTTTAGATGTTGCTATAAAATTATTCTTAAGGTGATCCTCACTGAAGTGTGACTTAGGAGATAAATTACTAAATTAAAATGCTAGAATCTCCAAGCCCTGTAATTTTCCAACCTTCTTTCCTGTAGCTGGATAAGAAAAGAGCTTTTGGAAATAAACAAAAAAATCTATACACTGAAATAGAAACAGATCAATCAGTTGTGACCTGAGAGGAAGAGGGAGATGTTCCTGAATTAGAGACAGCTGCTGGCCAGTGAGACAAGGAGAAATTGCCAAGGAAGTGAATGAACAAAGGAAATGAAAACCCAGAATTCAAATATGTTCTAATCTAAATAAACAACATGTTGCAATTCTGTTCAGGTTTTTCTGTACCAGGGAATATGAAATAAAGTTTGGTTAGATTTTTGTAAGTATGAGGTAAAATGAGATAAAGACTGCCTTCCTTGAATTCCCTAAATTAGGAAATTGATCACTAAATGACTATTTCAAATTCTAGTACAGAGGGTGAACAGCTTGGAAAGTTTATTTGGTGGCTAAAGAAATTGAAATACATCAGAGAAACTAGGACCTGATTATCTGAGTCTTCTCATTATGGTCCACTGTCTATGGCTCAATTTTAACAGAAAAAAGTGTAAAAAAAAATGTGTATTTTCCTCAAGTCTGTGGTCACTGGAATTTCTCATTTAACTTGCCTTTATAAGTTATAATATTTATTAAAGTAAAATATCAAATGGGATATTTTATTTAAATCTGTGTTTTTCAGAACTGAATATGAAAAATAAGCTGTGACTAGCTGATATGAAAGTTATCCTTTTAATGTATTCAGTTTGACATATTTCCATAAAAGCAAGCTGTTCATAACTTCAGATTTATTGCTCAGATTGCAGTCTTGTATGTCACTGAAATCCTCAGTATAAAGCTCAAGAAAGGAAAAGATGGATCATCATTAGGTAATGAGTCTGCAGATCAATTTGAATTCTTCTTCAGGGACAGAATGATTGGATGGAGATGAGTGCCTACTAATTCCCAAACAGCATGTGCCTGTGTGTCCAATGATGTATTGATTGCTTGCCAAAGGCATTAGACAAAGTACTTCTCCTTAGAAGTAAATTGAAAACAATGTATATGTATTTGCAATGCTAATGTTCTAAGCTCATAACCCTTAAAGGAAGTGCAAAAGAAGTGTTTAGTGAAATTCTACCTGTGAATTAGCATTTATGTGTATATATTTATTTTTCTTTGATTTTCTTAAATGAAATCAGGCTTACTAGATAATCACTGCATAAGAAACACTGCTTTTCGTGATATTTATAGTGATGACTCTGATTTGGAATATCTAAAATTATTCAAAAAGTAAGGTAGAAATGAGATAATCTTCTAATTCAGAGCAGTAAAAACAGAAAAGCAAAAGGGCGATCAACATTCTTGATTGCTTGCCTATGTCGTAATTCATCAAACTGTAGCTTATCTTACTGTCTCACTATTTTAAAGCAGAGATTGATTTTGCATCTGTGTGTTAACCTGTACTGATTTAAAGTTAAGTCAAATTGTCTAATTATTTATCCCTGTGTATTTATGTCTAATACATCAACGACTGCTTGAAGCATTTGTGGGAAGATGCAGCTAAAATATTGTATATTAGTGGTTTTCAGTGACGATGGGAAAATAGTACCCTTAAGAATATACAAGGACTATTGTGAAGGTTGTTGTTTCCCTAATTTCTTTCTCATCCTGTTTATCCTTTGTGTAGAGAAAGGGCACTGATTTGTTTGAGATAATTTTATATCCAGCTATTGCTCTGAAGCTGTTTATAAGGTTTAGGAGTTCTCTGGTGGAATTTTTAGGGTCACTTATGTATACTATCATATCATCTGCAAATAGNGATATTTTGACTTCTTCCTTTCCAATTTGTATCCCCGTCAGAATGGCTATGATCAAAAATTATGGCAACAGCAGATGCTGGCAAGGATGTGGAGAAAGAGGAACACTCCTCCATTGTTGGTGGGACTGCAAGCTTGTACAACCACTCTGAAAATCAGTCTGGCAGTTCCTCAGAAAATTGGACATAGTACTACTGGAGGATCCAACAATACCTCTCATGGGCATATATCCAGAGGATGTTCCAACAGGTAATAAGAACACATGTTCCACTATGTTCATAGCAGCCTTATTTATAATAGCCAGAAGCTGGAAAGAACCCAGATGTCCCTCAACAGAGGAACGGATACAGAAAATGTGGTACATTTACACAATGGAGTACTACTCAGCTACTAAAAACAATGAATTTATGAAATTCCTCAGCAAATGGATGTATCTGGAGGGTATCATCCTGAGTGAGGTAACCCAATTACAAAAGAACTCACATGATATGCACTCACTAATAAGTGGATATTAGCCCAGAAACTTAGAATGCCCAAGATACCATTTGTAAAACACATGAAACTCAAGAAGAACAAAGAACAAAATGTGGACACTTTGCCACTTCATAGAATTCGGGACAAAACACCCATGGAAGGAGTTACAGAGACAAAGTTTGGAGATGAGACAAAAGGATGGATCATCCAGAAACTGCCCCACGCAGGGGTCCATCCCATAATCAGCCACCAAACGCAGACACTATTGCATACACCAGCAAGATTTTGCTGAAAGGACCCTGATGTAGTTGTCTCTTGTGAGGCTATGCCAGTGCCTGGTAAACACAGAAGTGGATGCTCACAATCAGCTATGGGATGGAACACAGAGCCCCCACCCAACAGAGGAGCTAGGTAAAGTACCCAAGGAACTGATGGGGTCTGCAACCCTGTAGGTGGAACAACAATATGAACTAACCAGTACCCCC
>NC_034613.1:53243673-53250176 GCF_900095145.1 Mus pahari
GGGTAGGGGAACAGAGGTGGGGGGAGGGGTATGGGAAACTTTCGGGATAGCATTTGAAATGTAAATAAAGAAAATAATAATAAAAAAGAAAAAACAAAAAAAATAAATAAATGTTTGGGAATTGGGCTCCTCTATAAGTGTGTGCAAGTATCTCATAGTTTGAATGGATATTTTGATGATAATGTATTATATTGAGCATTATTTCAAAGACTCATTTGCCTTCAGTGTATTCTCTTCAGCATATCATTTGAGAGCATTCAACCATTGTTTTATATTTTATTATACCATTTCAACGTTTCTCCCTTTCCTCAGAACTTTCTCATAAACCCCTCCATGCTTTAGAAGTCATTAAACTATTACAGTTGTTTTAAATTTATCACATTTAGAATCCTATATGTAAGGATCAAAAAGTAAAAGAGAAATCATGAAAGAAGTTTATATTTTACATAAAAAGAATGCCCCTAAGTCATCAGTAGATTCACATAATTGATATTAGTGTTTTTGATATCAGAGACACTTTGGGGGGGGGTTGCTACAACCATGTAGTTTGATGACTGTTTTCCTAGTTTGGGGCAATAAAGAATGCACTACAAACAAGAGGCATCAATTTTACATTTGTTTGATTCTATTTGTGAGCACGAATCTAAAAGCAGTCCTCTCATTTTTCTTCTATTAAAAGACATTTTCGTCAAATCAGTCATGGTCAGAATAAATGCAATGATGAATGATGTGTAATAATATGAAGCTGCCTGTTTAATCCTCCTTCATGGGAGGTGTTGGTTAAAAACAGGAAGAGTTTCCTCTTCCCAATGGAGCTTTTTTCTGTGGCTAACAGATAAATATCACGGCCAGTGTTTTTTGATTAGTTTAGATGGCATTGAACAGTGTACCTTATGTGTAATATGGGACAATTTCCATTATAGCATATATATGTAACTAGTGAGAAGACTGAGACAAATCCTATAGGGGAAGTACTTTGAATCTTTATATTTTTACATATGTAGGAACCATTATTTTTTTGAGGTTATCAGTAAGTAAACAGCCAACAGGTACAAAACTCGCTTGTACTGGGTATATTTACTATATGGAAGGTATTTTTGACATGACTTAATGATGAGCTGTCAACACTAGTTAGTACATTGCAAATATGTGTGTGTGTGTGTGTGTGTGTGTGTGTGTGTGTGTGTGTGTGTTCTTCCTAAGCTATGTGTCCTTGCAGCTCAGCTGCTGTTCAGGGAGTGTTGTCATGTCTATATTTCTCCTCCCTTGGTTATGGCTACTAAAACACCTGAAATGTGGGGCACAGGAGCTATTTTTTTTTCATAACATGAGAATAAATGTTCAATTTAAAAAAATACTTTAAATACCTTAATGATCAAATAGAATTGAAGTACTACCAAATACTTTAAGTGTTGTCATTTAATATTCAGAGAATACCAAGAAATATTCTACTTAAAGTGTCAGTGCTGTGGAGCATTTTCCAACATCCTTACCTGTCCACTCTATTCAATTTTCCCTCCAGGATTTACTGGAAAGCTTGTGTCTCTGAGTGTTTCCCTTCAACTTTGTGCTTTTCACTCTGGCACAACATGATTTAAACTGTTCATATAGACTCAGAGTTCCATCAGGGTGAAAAACAGAATGACTGTTCCCCTGTTTACATGTTCCTTCCTTTACTTTAACTTTGGGGCTTTTCATTTGATATTCTGATATTACTTTATATATTTGATTGGGACATCTCTTTCCAAAATGTGTTCCAACAATCCAGAGTTACATTTATTTGAATCCCACTTGCATAATAGCACATCATGATTTTGCATGCATTGTAACATCTTATCACGGTTGTATGTGAAGGAGTTTGTTACTACATATAAAATGCTGGTAAAGTTCTAAAATACATATTGACATCAAATATCAAGACCATCTTTATAACATGAAACCTTCTCAGATTTAAAATGGAACAGTTTTTTGCCTGAGGGCTATTAAAATTAACCTTCTTCTCCTATTCAAACGAAGGGGGCACAGCTAACCTTTAATTGGACCAGATGTTCTGAAGTGGCAATAAAGGTTCTAGCTAAATGGAGTGATTTAGATGACAAAAGAAATTACAATCTCTCCACTGCCAATTCAATTAAAAGATGTTACATTTCTATTTGAAAAGAATGTCAGCTGCACAGAAGAATGATTGTAATGCTATCAAAAATGCATTTGTCCAGAATTATATGTGCACTGTATGCAGGCATATGCTTGTATGCATTATAGTGTGGAAAATATCAAATTGGAAACCACAAAAAAGACATGGTTAGACTTAAAAGTTTATTCTGGGTTTGTGATCATGCTCAAAACAGAGAAGCTTCCTAATACTCTGGAAACATTTTATTACTCAACTCAGTCAACGTGCCACATGATAGATGCTATACATTTTGAAAAGCCTAGGTATAGTAAATAGGTTTTGATGTTGAAATGAAGGCTCTTATGCTGGGCAATTTGATATAAGCTTCACCAAATGTGTTACTGTGCACTTTGGCTTGTTGAGTCCTTGACAACTATTGATTGTCTCTTCAAGAGGAGTGTAATTAGTCCAATTTGTCAAGGCTTATGTAATCTAAAGTGGAAATTCTAAATGTAGAATGAAAAGGTAGATAGATATTATCTGTTTGTTTCCTTAAGATTGTTGTTGTTTTTTAACTGTATATGCATCTGGAGGATGTATGTATTAAGAGGGACACATCCTGCCAGGAATTCTTTAATATGTGAGATTAGCTTTGTCAAGTGACTAATTTACATGATTTATCATTTACTTGATATCGTTGTTTAGCTACATGTAGTTCCTATAAAGCATCTATGACAATTGTTTTTTGACTCTCACTGTTTTCTATATTATCTAGTCAATAAGAAATTACAATTCTCCACTTCCATGCCAGCATCTGCTTATTGTCAATATGTAGATTTTAAAAGAATTTAGTGCTATTATTTTGTTTAACTCATGTATATGTTTGTGAATCTGTCCATATGAATGAAATAGTCCTCAAAGGATGCCTTCAGTTTCCCAGAAACTGAAATTAGAGATTGGTGAGAGCCACCATATCTATTCTGGAAACTGGACCAACGTCCTCAGTAAGTGCAACAAATACCCATAAGCACTACTCCGAGAGTAATCTTTGAGAAAATAATGTGTACATTGCTTGTTGGCACCCTTTGCCTCCTGATTGGTATCTGTCAAGGAGACCTTCTGAATAAGGAAGGCTTGTAAAACACTTTCATCTTACTTGTTTTGATACCACATTATTAGAAATGGGTGGATTCGTCTACTTCATGCCCACATCGTGTTTTCCTTACTGTTATCTCTTCACCAGACTCTGATAATGCAGTTCTTGTCCTGTTCACTTCTACATTTTGAGGTAGCAATGGTTTCTCTTTTTTGTTGGTCCCTGGGAACCTCAGCATGTATTACTGCTTTCTTTAACATTATGCCCAATTCTAATTTACCCATTGATCATGTTGTCTCTGAAATCCCTGCTGAGTCTGTCCTACATTCTTACAAATATCCTGTCCACTACTATTTCAATCTTCTAATTTGTGTACATTTAGGTCTCATTGTAAAGTTCTTTTATGTAAAAAAAATTGTGAACTAAATTTTATACATTTGTTTTTATAAGAATTAGTGGAGGCATTTTTTTCTATTTGTTTTTCCATCCATGTATTACCAAATATATGCAACGCTATAAAGAAATGTTCAAAAATATGAAGCTATAATAAGAATGATTATTAATAATGTATCAATGTGCTATAAAATATGCTCAAAGAAATAAGGCACAGATATCTTAAAGTAGATCATAATAACTTTGTGTTTCATTTTAAAATAGAAATAACATTATTTCAAAATTCATAATCCATTAAACATGTTTAATTCTTCAGAATAATGTTTCCTTTGTATGTATGCACTGTGTGCATAATGCATATGCATATATTTGTATACTTTAGCAATAGCTTTGTGCTTTCAATATTATTCAAATAAATGCATAAAGAAAAAGTGCTATTATGTATGTTATGAGTGAAGATGTGAATTAACTGCTTTAAAAATATCTTATCTTTTGAAGAATTTCATATATGAACACTGTATGTATGTCATTTCTATTCCTAGTGCCCCCCCAAGACAACACATGCTGTGCTCCAGTGCAGGAAAAGTTCGCAAATACTGGTAGAACCTCCTACTGTCAATTTATAAAACCAGTATGATTTACATTTGTATTCTATATAGTTATTCTTATACTTACAGAGAAAGAACTTCCTTTTATCTTATAAAATTTACTTTATATTATTTATTTTTGTGAATATATACAGAACATGAAATGTTCATTTTGTTTTACTGGAATTTACATTGAGTAAATTATGTCCTTTTACATTTAACTAATTAGATATCTATTTCATACATCCATCTAATAAAATAAATTTATTTTATTTGAAAGAACAATCTAGATAAAAATGGGTTTTTTGATATTTCATGAATGAGTACCATGTCAACTCTCCCTCTCAATTCTCCAGTCCTCCCATATGTCCCCTCCCCATTTTCTTTCAAATTCATGACCTCCTTTTCCTTGTTTGTGATTTATGCAAGTACATATTTGTGCATTTATAAATACTACCTGCTTAGTTTCTTTAGTGTTACTGTTATATACATATACTTCGTATTGAACATGGCAACTGATCATCTATCAGGGGCTCATTTATAAAGAAGATTGGTTCTTTTTCCCAGCAGCCATTAAGTGCCTGCAGCTGCATCTTCAGGAGAGATCATGAGAGGTCTTCCTCCTTTCATCCACATTAGAATGCCAGCAGTTATTGTCATTGTCTTGTTCTTATTTAGGCAACCATACTCTTGAGATCTTGTGACTGCACTTTCCTTTTCATATATAGAAGACATTATCTTGAGGCACATATTCTGATTCTCTGGCTCTTACTATTCCCCACTGTCTTTAGTTCTTAACCATAACTATATTTTTATATTTGGCTAAAACAAATAAATATTAATTTGTTAATAATTTTTACATAAAGTATGTCAATTGAATCCAGAATATAAAAGAATTCAATATTAGATTTTTTTTCTTACCATGCTGAAAATGGAATGGAGATCTGTTCATGCTAGACAGTTGCTATACCACTGTGCTACAACTCCATATTTAAAATTCAGTGCATAGTAAAGGTTAACTTCAAATACATCAATATTCAATTGCAATAAGGAGACTTGCTTCAAGCTTTCAACTATAAGAAAAATGAATTTCTTCTAAACTGCAGGGCAATAATCATACTGTATCCTCCAATAGATGTCACTAGCTAAATTAAATAGAATATATCCACTGTTAGTAATGACATTTTCCTATTCATGAAGCAGAATACATATCTAAGGACCAATCGGAATTCATCAGTTCAGGCTAAAGATCAATGAATTAAAATAATTATAGTAGCTACAAGATGACCCAACATGTCAGGAAAAGACTGAGTGATATTTTGATTAAACTGTGATTTAATAAGATCTCCCCTTCTATTAGTTTAAATGGCCATAGTTTCTTGTTTAAAGAGCTTATTCAAGTTAAGGATGAGTTGTGTTTCATGGTTCCTGAACCTTAGCTCATAAGCAATTAACTTATCTTAAAAAAAAGAGAGAGATAGAATGAGAATTGACTAATTTGCTCAGTGGCCAACAATGTGACAGTTTCTTGAATCTTGTGGAAAGGAACTGGTTTACAGTCAGTTTAGAATGTAGTTCTCAGTTTTTGTGAGAACTACGTGGTTTTTGGTTTACAGTTGGACAATCCCTTTCCATAATCTTTCGATCTATGTGAATCATGTTTGATAGTTATTTGTTACACAGAGGGGCAGAGTGATAACAGAGCATGAATGCTTAATTTTTAATAAAATTAATTTATTTGTGAAAATCAGGTCATTAATACAATATAAAAAGTGGCCATTCCCCATTGTCTTAGACTTACATGAAGAATTCCCATAGAAGATTGCAGTTAGTACACTCTGTTCTCACATGAAAAGGGTGTGAATCATTATCCATTCTCAATTTCAGTTCTGTTAGAACTCTGAGGACACTATTTCTGACACTATTTTTATTCCTGTTCTCTTGCTCTCACACATATTAATAGCTTCTTTGTCCATACACATCTACTTTTATTACAGTGTGCTTTACCATGTCTCTCTCACCTCATCTTTCTAAAAAGACACTTTTTTATGTACTAGAGATGAATGGATTTGAAAGTCCACAGCTTTCACTTAATGCCATTTCCATCATTTACAAGTGTAAATTTTAGGTAAGCTTTTAAAATCTCAAATTCTTAACTTTCTCATTTGTGAAACAGAGGCCAGTCTTGGATTGCTGTGAGCTTTTAAAAATAATCTTATAACTAAAATATTGTTGCAGATCATACCAAGAATAATGGAGGTTATTTAAATTTTTCACATTATTTCTGTTTGTTGTGATTCCAGTGTAGCTCTCT
>NC_034613.1:53250472-53275321 GCF_900095145.1 Mus pahari
ACACACACACACACACACACACACACACACACACATTTTGAGCTGGCATCCCATGGAGTTTAAGGAGGCAGTGGGAGTGGGAAAGTGATGTAACTGCATTCTAAATATTTTTTCAAAGGTAATAAACCTCTGTTTTGGTTGTTTAGAATGAATTATAGTATCTACAAATTAACACAGTCTATGAGGTACCCCCTGAGTTTCAAAGTAGAAACTAAAATGCTTTTTTCCTTTTAAATATCTTGAAGCGTTAACACCTGATTTGTATCTCTAGCCTGGAAAACAAATTTTTAGAAACATCAAGTATGAATCATTATGCTTTCTTTTACATTTTCTTATTAAAATCAAAGTTAATCCGAGAAGATATTATTTCATTTATACTTTCAACAATGAAGAATGAACACTTCTTGATAGTAAATGCAAATAGCATTATTATGACAATGTTTTTTCTTAGTTTTAAAGGAACTTTTTTGTTGTTCTTTCTTGCTTGCTCCTTTGTTCTTCATCACATTCTATAACAAATGATCTGACAGTAACTCTGCTACTATCCTCAAGGTGGACCTGTAATATTGAACAAGAAGGGGATCCTTTAGAGAAAGAGTTGGGGATGAGTTGTGATTTAAGGGTTTTATGTAGTCACAGTACAATGCTGAATGTCCTACAGAAGTAAGTATATTAAGCAGGTTTTGTTCATTCTAACAAATAAAGAATCAGCTAAGTATTATTTTCAGTATAATTCTGTTATATTTTATAATACAGTTTTCATCTGAGCTATTATTAATTATATTGATGCTTAAGGCCACAGGAAATAATTAACAATCTTTGTAAGTGGGAAAAGACATTCTATATGCCTGAATTTCTGCCAATTCATTTGGCAGTAGTGGAACTAATTCTAAACATGGGCATTACAATGACTAAATGCATAAAGCAAGTTAATGATTTTAGCCAGAATTTCTTTTGACTCTATTTTAGACATGGACGACAAAGATCACTAGAGCCTAACATTATTAGATTTCCCAATGTTTAGAATCCTTATTTCCATAAAATTATGTAAAAATGTGTCTCAGAACAAACTGGCATTTCCCCACTCTGGAGCAGGAGGTGTATTCCTTTCATCAAACTGGCAGACATATTCACTAAGTTCTTCAGGTTGGAGTACCTACCAGGTGAATAAGAAAATATTTTTATCATCTCTCTTATTCTTGGCTTAGCATCCTACCTACCCGCTCTATGCATCATAAGAGAGATTATTTATTATTCTTTCCATAGGGGTGGAAGTATGCTGCAGTTAAAGAAAAAATACTGGGTAAGAGAAAGCCATACTCAGAGTATAACTGTTTGTTTTCTTCTTATCAACTCTATCATCTAGGTGACTTATTTATTGATACTACACACTCAATCTTTCCTATGTCAGTTAAGTTTTAGTCTATGCAGATATTTAGTAATCACAAAACACATCCTTTAAATGAATGTTCATAAAGTCCTATTTTCTTCCTCTCTCCAACTTTTCTATACTTTAGCATGCTGTAGTACAAATCCCTTAACCTATATGGTATAGATTTCAATATTCCATATCCACTTTAGGCTAGTACACCATTCTCCCTGACTTTATAAGTCATTTGCCAATTATTCACCTTCAGATCAGTTCTAGTTTATATTAAAGGAACTTCTCATTTATGCTTTTATTCTTGTCTTAAAGCTCTGTGACATCAGTCCGTAAGGCACTTAAAATTAGTATTTCAGCCAGCATAGAGAGTTTGTTAGCAAGATTCTGTCTGCTTCTTAAGCATATATTAATATTTTGTTCTAACAGCACTTTCAAACTGTGGAAGTAACATTGCCGAGAAAAGACTTCTGATATGGCAGACAATACACAGGACAACAAAGAAGAAAAACTGAATCAGCAGCTTATATTTCCATTTTCCTTTGTGTCAAGTACAACCTAAAGTTTCTGTATAATGGATTCAATAGACAGTATCAGTGGATGAGAAACATTTTGCTTTTCTGCCTTGTTATTGGGGATGGTACGAACCCCTTTAACTTTCAATGAATTTGTGTGTACATGACATATCCTAGGCATTGATTACATTTATTTACCAAATTCTCATTAATTTAGAGACATAGTCACTAATTATCACTAGCAATACAGACCTATACTTAATGATTTAAAATGTTAAGTTTTAGCAAGCACTTTTATCAGTTTCTCTCAATTATTATAAGCTCTCAGAGAGAAACACAAGTAATGTTCTCAAGGTCATAGAATGATTCAATTCTACCTGCCCTTTATCCAAATGTCATGACCTTTCATTTTAAAGTAGACTGTCATTCAAGTGTACATATACTTGTGTATTATGAACAAGACTCAAGTGGAAAATTCTTTTCTCAAGAAAACCACCTTTTATTGGCAGCTATGTGATATAAATCTAGCATTTTAAAGCAACGCGGTGAAGATAAAATTCACACAAAATCAGATTTGACAACCTAATAGAGCACCTTTCTTTGCTATTTGAAAATAACATCATTCAAACATCATCATTCAAGAGTCTCCAATTTCACAGGAAAGGGACATGTTTATATGATATTTGAAGGGAAAAATTCAGACCACCAAGTACCACTGTAGGAGGCAATGAGGTTTTCCCTTTGAAAAGATTCTTATAAAATCCTAGTAGTCAGCAACCTCGGGAGGCAGGAGGTTGGGGGGACCCTTCAGAATGTACCAGAGACCTGGGATGTGAGAGATTCATAGGACTCCAAGAGAGGTACCTTAGTTGAAATGCTCTACATTAGGGAGAGGGAACTTGTAGAGCTTACCTCCAGTAGAAAGACATGACATCAAGTGAGGGATGATCTTGCCATCTCACAGTCAAAACTCTGACCCATAATTGTTCCTGTCTGAAAGAATTACAGGGATGGAAATGGAGAAGAGACTAAAGAAAAGGAGGTCCAGTGACAGGCCCAAATTGGGATCCAGCACAAGAGGAGACCCCAGGACCTGACACTATTAATGATGCTATGGAAAATTCACAAAAATGTTCCTATCATGACCGCATTCCAAAAAGACCCAACAAGAAGCTGAAAGAGTCAGATGCAGATATTTGCACCCAAGTAATGGACAGAAGCTGCTGACCCCTGTGCTTGAATTAGGGGAAAGCTGGAAGAAGCTGAGGAGGAGGGCGACCATGTAGGAGGACTAGTAGTCTCAATTAACCTGGACCCCTGAGATCTCTCAGATACTGAGCACCACTCAGGCCACATACACCAGGTGATATGAAACCACCAACACATATACATCAGAGCATTGCAGAGTCGGTCTGGATTTAGTTAGAGAAGATGCACTTAACCCTCAAAAGACTAGAGGCCCCAGGGAGTTTAGAGGTCTGGTGGGGTAGGGGTAGAGGTAGGGGTGGCAGCTGGGAACATCCTCGTGGAGACAGTGGGTCAGGGAGGAAGTATGAGATATGGACGAGTCGGAGAGTGGATCCAGAGGGGAATAAAATCTGGAGTTTTAAATAAATAAATGAATAAATAAATAATAGAAATAATATCTTTGAAGTTATGCAACTTCAATACATACTTTTTCGTAGGTCTCATTTAACATATGAGAGCAAAGCAAATTTTTAGTTAATACTTTGAGCTGGTTAGCTTAGGATGCTTTCCTAAAGCTAGTTCTAAGGATTCTCAATTTAAACATTTTCAAGGATTGTATCTGACTGAGATCTATTGTTTTCTTTTGCTCATAGACAGAGAAGAACATGCCTTCAGTAATACTGGCCCCATAGTGCCTGCTCTTCTTTAGGCCAGAATGTTCTTTCCTTTCACCTAGTATATTCTTAGGAGTTTTCATGGGCATTTGAATTATACCTTCAATGAAACTCATTTTTGCATACAGAATTGTCTACATTCTAAGGAAACAAGAAGCCTAAGTTATAATTTCTGTTAATTTCATGAAATATATGTACAATAACAAGCATAACACTTTTAGGTTTTAACTTTATATCTAGACTAATAATGACAAATTGGTATTTGGTATCTAAATCTCATTATTCAATGTAAATTTAAATTAACAATGAAATTCAGCTGTTATACTAGCCACTCTTTAGAAGCACCATATTTTTAACAACTGCATAGCCAGAGACTGCCTCTAGAGAAGTGATTCTCAATCTGTGAATTAAGACACCTTTGCAGGGTTAAAATATCCCTTCATGGGGGTCACCTAAGACCATTGGAAAACACATATTTTCATTACAATTCATAGTAGTAGCAAAATTATAATTATGAGGTAGCAACAAAAATAATATTATTGTTGAGGGTCACCACAGCATGAGGAACTTATTAAGATGTCCCAACTAGGAGAGGTGAGTACTAACTGCTTCAGATACTGGTAATTTCTGTGTGTATAGATTTGCCATGTTCTGTAAGTTTTATAGAAATAGAGTCAGGCCAGGTGTAGCCCCTCATGTCCGACACATCTGGATTTAATTTTACTGCTCTATGGATTTATGATATATTATATTACCTACACCTTTCTTCTTTTCATTGGAGGCCCTCATTATGTGATGGGTGAGTGAATAGCTGTTTGTAAACAAGACAGCAGCCATACAACTCATTTTCTATGTAACTTAGTTATTTTTTATGTAACTTTATGGGATCTTACTTGAGGTAGCTGAGGAAGCACTGGATGACAGACCATTCTTCGTGATCTGTTATTTGAAATTGGCACCTGCAACTGATTAAGTGATTAGCACATTTTTAGGATAAATGCAGAGGTGTTTATGTGACTGGAGTGAACCTGCCCTACTACACTGTATGCACATGGGTTGTTACTGATTTAGTTGCCAGAACTAGAGGAGTGGACGCCTGGAGGGAAAATGAAAGCAGCTCTTCCCGTTTAACCAATTTTCTCTAATGTGTGAGTTATTGCTTAGACAGAAACTGATTGGGGAACTGGTTTCTACAGGCTGCCAAGTAGATTTTAGCAGTTCGTTCTTGTTTGAAGGCAGCTGAATTTGTTGTTAAAGGTGTTAGAGTGCTGATTGTGTTTGGATTCAGAATGTGGAAGGTGACTTTTGACATGGCTAAAAAACACAGTAAAATATAAGAAATTCAATCTATAATGACTGATTTGTCTAGTTATAAGTTATAAAAGTCTAGGTAAGTAATTCATGTTTTTGTATTTCAATAGAAATGTAGGTGAGTTTTATATTGGCTATTTGCATTTTTCAGAAATACTTAATTATTCTCGATTTTTCTCAGCAGTTAATTTATTTCCTACTTACACATATTACAATGGAATATCAAAACCTTTAACTCTAAGATCACCTGTAAACTTAGGATCATTATTTCTAATCTGGGATTTTTAATTCTGATCTTGCATAAGAAAGATAAATTTATTCTTGGTTATATTTGATTCCAGAAAAAATATTAATGAGAACTTTACTATAATTTTAAATTATTTTCAACCATATATTTATGGATTTGGGGAAAATGACAATTAACACCAATATTTGAAGCACTATTAATTGCTTATTTATGTCTATATTCAGATATAGTTATGCATATAGAATATTCTCATCTATCATTACACTTAAACTTGAATTGGGGTAATTATATAGTCATATATGGACATAGCAAACAATTTAGAGTATCTCAGTATGTCCTTCAAACACAAACACTCCCAAATTCTTAAAAACTACTCCACCTTGTAAAAGTCCAAACCACTGGAGTAACTAAGGTGAAGATAATCATATAATGAAAATATTGAATGACTTAAACAAAATAGAAACCTCTTTTTTTTTGTAGAAACAACTACCCATGCTACTGACATTTTCAGATGGCTGTATCGATACAATTCTACAGAATGCAACATTTTGAAGCCATTATTTCTTTATACAAATGCTTGTTTGTTGCAGCACTTAATAATTGTACACATTTGCACTTGGGTTGTTCAACATTAATATATATATATATATATATATATATATATTCCTCATATAACATGATATTCAGACATTTTAACACTTGGATTCTACTCTCTTAGATTATTTGAAATATACAATATTATGAATGATAATCATCACATTGACTTCTTTTTTTATATAAATGTAAATTGTACAAATACAGTAACATTCCCAAATTCTTCATTAACAATACCAGAAACTGCTATCCTACTTTCTGTATCTATGTTTCGGTCCTTTAAAATTGGAAACCAAACTTCACTTGTTGTGAAGAAACAAATGAGACAACATAAAATATCAAAGCCTCAGTATCATATCATGTCAGAATTTCATTATAAACCAACATTCTAAATTTAAATGTAGTATATTCTTCATATAAGGAAGCCAAATCTGTACTTCCAGTCTCTTTTGGGAGCACTTATCCTAGGTTCATAAAATCTTCAAGGACATAGACCATACTGCTGTGCTTACCCATCAGTATTGATTTTCTGTTGTGGACTGCACTTATCACAAAATGAAGAAACTACAAAAATAATCTTAAGATTTGAAAAGTAGCAACTGTTCTTGTTGATATGGTTGACACTCAGGATGAGAATCCCTTAAGGGCCGTTTATCATGTGTAAGTTTTCCACTGAGACAATAAGAATGGTTTTAAAGTTCCTAGTATGATATATGAATTAAATGAAACCATAGATTAAAAAAATGTGGACACTTGTTCTCTATTATTTTAAAGATAAAGGTTGTCATCATTTTGTTGCAATGTATGATCTTAAAATTCTAACAAATTTGCTAGTTATTACATCTGTGTTTAAAAGATATATTTTGTGTTGATTAACAATGAAATTAGGTGAAATTTATGATTGAGTTCTTGGGATGCTATGTGAAAATAGTCATAATGATTTCATTCAAATTTTATATTCCTGGAGCCTTATTTTAGAATGAGTTCCACAGTCAAACAGAGCAAAACTGTAAGTAATAATCCTTTCTCTTTTTATCTTAGTTTTTTCCTTTTATTTTTGAGATTATAAAAATTACACCATTTCTCTTCCTTTTCTTTGCTCATACCAATGCCAGGTTTTGCTCTTCTTCAAATTCATGGGACACTTTTTTCATTGACTTTTTTTTTTTTACATGCTGTTGTTACTAAATATAACCTGCTCATTCTGTATAATGTTATTTGTAAAATATACATTTTTAGGGCTGATTATTTGGTGTTGAATAAACAATGAGTAAGACACTCCCTGGGGAAGACTATTTATCACATTCCCAGAGATCTTTAATTACCTGTATTTCTTTGTGTAGGATTAAGAATCTCTAATTGAACTCAAGACACACTCAACAAAAGGAAAATCAAGTCAAATGCTGAAAAAAAAAAAAAGTAAACTACCATGTGCTATTGCAGCCATGGTCTCAGTGGAGAACTTACAGTCACATTTTACCAGCACTTCCATAACTACATTTTTTTTTTTTTAGATTGTTGTTTGTTTCTTTGTTTTAAAAATGTTTCTCTTTAATTTACATGAAAATCATTTAAAAGAAGAGTAATGCATTTTAATTTGTTAAGGCTTTTAATGACAAATACAGAAGAATATAACTGTGAGATGAACATGTAGAATATATACAATATAGCCAGAATTAAGAAGTACTATATGATTTTCTATACTTCTCTCCCTCCTTCTCCCTTTTTTTATTTTATTTTATGATTTCAAACAGGATTTGATGCCTTCAAATTTTCTATGTATCCCAGGGTGAGTGTAAACTTCTGACTCTCTTTTGGCCCCTGGAGTGAGTGCTGGAATTGTAGGCACACCTCACCACAACCCCCAGTATATACTGTGTTGGGTATTTGAACTCAGAACTTCATGTGTGATAGGTAAGCTGTCATAGTCTAAGTTACATGCTCATCATCTCACTGAATTTCATTTTTTAAAATAATTTCTTTATTTTTATTATATGTCCATTGGTGTTTTGCTTGGATTCATATATGTGTAAGGGTTTTGGATCCCCTGGGACTCAGGTAACAAACAATTGTGAGTTGCCATGAGTTTCAGAATATTCCCATATTCTGAAAGAGCAGCTAGTACTTTTAACTGCTGAATCACCTTTTCAATCTTTCACTATCTTTCTTTTTCTTTTTCCTTTTCTTTTTGAATCATTGTATTATTACATCCTACTGACTGCTCCTCTCCCAGTCATCCCTCCCACAATCCTTCCCACATCTCCCCTCCCCTTCTTCTCTTAGCAGGTAGGTACTCCCCTGAGGATTCCCCTGACCCTGGCACTTCAAGTTTCCATGAGGCTAGGCACATCTTCTCCCACTGAAGCCACACAAGGCAGCCCAGCTAGAAGAACATTTCCCACAGATAGGCAACAGCTTTTGAGATAGTCCCCACTCCAGTTGCATAACTACACTCTTAATATTTGTCTTTATACACACAGATAAGAGTATTCCTTATCCCTTAGCAAGGAAAGTTCTCTTTGCAACAGACAAATACCATTACAGAAAACCACCACCAATCCAAATGCACAGTTGTTGAGCCCAATCCCAATGGAGAAATCTATAAAGTACATTTCCCCTAGGACTCAGGAAATATGGAAAAGGGGTAGAAAGATTTTAAGAGCCAGGGGATGATGGTGATGGGGACCGGCAGAAGGGGAGCAAGATTAGGTATGGGGGTGCAGGAGAGAAACCCAGAGGGCCAGGAGAATGAATGGAAATATGCAGCTTCTTGGGATGGGGGTAGAGGGACCCTCTAGAAAGTCCCAGACACCTGAGATATGAGAGACTTTCAGGACTCAAAGAGGGTAGCCTTAGCTGAAATGCCCAATAGTGAGGAGAGGGAACTTGAAGAGGCTACCTCCAGTAGATAGACAGGGCCCCAATTGGAGGGAAAGGGTTACTAACACACAGTCAAAATTTTTGATAAAGAAGTGTTCCTATCTAAAAGAACTGCAGGGAAATAATGGAGAAGGGACTGAAGGAAATGCTATCCAGTGACCAGCCTAATTTGGGATCCAACTCATGGGGCATCACAAAAGCCTGGCACTATTACTGATGATATGATGTGCTTACAGACAGAGGCCTAGCATGACTGTCCTCTGAGGGACCATACAAGCAGCTGACTGAGACAGATACAAATACTTCCAACCATTCGACTGAAGTTGAAGTCCTACACCTCTATGAAGGAATTAGGGGAAGGATTGAAAGAGCTGAAGGTGAGAGTGACCCCATAGGAAGATCAGAAGTCTCAACTTACTAGACCCCAGGGAGCTCCCAGAGACTGAGCCACCAACCAGGAGAAAGAGAGAGGGGCGGCTTTACTGGTTCTCCTTAGAACTCTACCAGATATTTCTACATCTACTAATTTAAACCACCTCCAAAGAAAACCACAAATAATCCCCAAACCTATCTGTAATATTATCAATATATATGGCACACATATATAGCACATATATTGTTAGGACTTAGTGGGAGAAGATGTGTCTAATCCTGTAGAGACTTGAGATCCCAGGGAAGGGGAATGCGGAGGCAGGTGAGCACCATCACAGAAGGAAAAGGGTGCACCTCTCTCCATAGACAAGTTAAATGATTTGAGAATTATGGTAATTGTCTTAGAGTTTTCATTAAGCCTTGATTGTTCATATTTAATATCTGAAAGAAGATTTAAGGGCCAAGTAAATAGTTCTTGATAAGAAGTAAACAAAATTATTTCTCTAGTGAGCTCCTTAATGTTTTGTCTAGCAAACTTTGTTTGTATCCTTTGTTATCCTTAAATGTCTAGAGGTTTATGGATCGATTGCACAATGTATATTCAGTAGAATCTTATTGTCAACTCACTGAAAGAGTGCAGGTTTACTTAATATATTTTCAAACTTTGAAGCCAGGTCATTTCCCACATGATGAATATTTATTTCTAAATGATCTGAAGTGCACTTATTTCTAAGTGCCTGTTACAAGTGAAATTGAACCCTTTCCCAAATTTATTAGCTGAAATCTTAACCCCAATTACTCAGAATGTGACCTTATTTGAGAAATTATTTTTGTTTGTTTGCTTGTTGTGATGTATGTGAGTGTGGCTGTATGGTTTTATATATATATGGAGAGAGAGAGAGAAGAGAGAGAGAGAGAGAGAGAGAGAGAGAGAGAGAGAGAGAGGGAGAGGGAGAGGGAGAGGGAGAGGGAGAGGGAGAGGGAGATATGGGGACTTCTTTGGGGGTCAGAGATAGATATTGGATGTCTTGATCTATTAATCTCTTCATTACTGCCTAAGATAACCTAATACTTAACCTCAAGATAGTCTATTACACAAGACTGTTGAACAGCTATTCATCGAGTTTCTTCAGACTCTGCTTTCCAAGAGCTGGGAATGCAGGCAGGTTCACTTTCTCCATGAGTACTGGGGCTGTAAATTAAGGTCATCTTGCTGGTAAAATAAGTACTTTAAAGTTTTGCAATATTCCTGGGTTCTAAACTTACAAGGCATTTTAAAAAATAATGAAGTTAAATGAAGTAAGAACAGTGGGTCCTCATTTGCTATGGCTGTTGTGGTTCTAAAATGGATAAATTTGGAGATGCCCTTATAAAATCCTTGATTTTTTAGATTTATGGCTCTAGGATTATGTTACAACAAATTCTCTTACTTAAACTGCAGACTTTGTAGTGTTTTGCCACTGTACCACTAGAGAATGAAGACAACATGTTTGCCTCTTGTATTTCATATGATTCAGTTTATTCTTTGGAAAAATATACAACGATAACATGTATTCTAAAGGAATGTATTATTTTGTTTCATTAGTGTTAAGTTTTAGTGTCCTTTTAAATTTTGTTTGTGCCATCTTCTTTGACAGTGCTAAGAGGACAATTGTTAACCCACACACATAATTTTATTTTCTGATCAGTAAGTACATCTTTTATCTGCTTTGGGAAGCAGCATGTGGCAACTTTTAGGTGACTACTTATAGAGAAATGTCCAAAGCTCACTGAGAGCACGCTCATCTAGAGATTAGGCAGACTGTTTCCCAAGGAGTAGACACAAGCCTCATGTAGTGAGACTGATTGACCCTAAGTACTAAATGTTCTCCCATTTTGCTAAAGAAGCAACCATCTCAGATGGACCCTGGACCCAGGACTTCTTCATGGTGTATAGGAAGAACCAGTTTACAGGTGAGAACACATTAGTGCTGAGCTCTCTTCTGCCTTTCTCACTGTGCTTCTTCATTCACCCCTCTTTTGAGTAAAACATCTTCTCCAAAAAGCCATGGGAACCAGAATATTCAGTTATTCCCTGCTTATTATCAGGCACAAATATTAGGTCTTGCAATCATTTCTTAAGCTTTATAGGTTATTAAAGAAATCTCTCTATCAAGTTTTCAGTTCATTATATTATACAGCTTTTATTTTGGAAATTTACACAATATTTACTTAAATGCAGATAATGTGAACACTGTACATAAGATACTTGAATGGAACTGTTTCTTTAGACTGCATAGGAAAAATGTTGGCTCTAAAGTTATACTATTTTTTGAAATGGTATTAAATAAGGAAGTTCAGTTTTCTATTTATATGCCAAATACTTTTAGAAATGATGAAACCCAACTTCTTTATTCTACCTTATGTTTCCACTATGCAATGGCTATCAGCTTGCCATTTCTGAAGGTAAATTAAGCACTTATAAGACAATATTTATCTAATAGGCTATTATAATCATTTAACTTCCATATTAGGGTAGAAAAACAGTACACACTAAGATGAGTGATATTCTAACAACATATATCTCTGGTCATTCTCTATTACTGTCAATAGTAACCAAGCTCATGATTTTGTTTTACACATTTTCACATACCTTATACTCCTTAAATTTAAAAAATACCTGATATAAAATAATTGTTCTTTTTAGGCATTGCTCAATATTCCATTTTTGACAGTTGACAAAGTAAATGCTTGTTTCTGTTATATTTAAGGTGTATTGAAATGAAAGATAGAGTGCAGTGGGATGGTCACTTTCATTATTCCTATTATATGGGGCTCATTTAGACTCAGTGTGTTATACAGATTTCAATAAGCTATCATTTTCAGTTGGGATTTTTAATTTGTCCAGGGACTTCTGACTGTTCAGTTTGTGCCATAATAGACAAAACTAAGTCAATGCTCTGTAAAGAGTAAGAAATATTTGAGATTTAATTTTTAGATAAATAGCATTTAATTTGTTCTGGCATATTAAATATGTAGTTAATAAATAACCCATAATTACTGTAAAGATACATTCATCCCTGAGAACAAAGTCAGATTTTTTTTTGTTCTTGTTTTTTTTTTTGTTTTTATTTAGTTTGATACTTCAGTGTGTATTGTGTGGCAGGATTTATATATTTCCATTTTTCTTTCTCTTTTAATGGTTAGGAAAGGTAATTGTTAATTATATTTACCAAAAAAGTGAGAGTTAAAAGTTTTTAATTTTGCAAACAAGAGAATGCTAATCAGGAAAAGTGGGACATATATGGGGTACCTTTCTGATATTTTCTTTTCATTGTTTTATTTCTATTGTTTATTTCTTTGTGTGGGAATTTGCTTATTTTCAACTTAAAACTCATAATTATTTGCAATATACTTTGCTAAAAGTTAAAGTGCATGTAACAACAACAATAATAAAACTAGATGCTATGGTAAGCAATGTTAAAATATAAATAACTTGAAAGAGTATAAACTAACCAATCCCATCTTATTTTTGCATACTGAATGATTAGTCAGCCTTTCTCCTTCATAATTTCTGATGAAGATTTGATGACATATAAGTCTGGTTGCTGTTCTTACAGATGACTAGAACTGACAGAAGATTCACTAAAGTTTACTTTTATGAAACTATAACTGAATCCCTGTAACCTTTGGCATGTTCTCTTTTGGGGTTTGCATTTCTCACAATACCAGTTGATATTACAGGATTTTGGATTTTTTTTTTTAATTTCAAAAAATACAACTAATTACATTTATATCCATATCTAAGTATATTTCTGTTTCTAAATAGTATCATCATATGGAAAATAATTCTGAACAAAATAAATATCTATGTTTTCAAATTAATCTATACTATGACAGTACTTTGTGATTGTTCTTCTCTCTAGATAATAAAATAATATATTTTTACATTATTAATCAACACACCCAACAACTTAGTAAATTGACTAACATCTTCTTAAAATCCTCAGCGTAAATGTATACTTATATTTTCAAGCACAAATTTAGCTAAGCTATTTAAAATGCAATCCTTTATGTTTACCCTTCTGGCAAGAATAAATAACACATTTGATAATATCTTGATGAGAAAAGAACATCAAGATGACATTTCAGATTTTCTTAAGTTAGTTTTCTAACTATATGTATTCATCTTGAAGAATAGCTACAGTGCTGTCTATTGTATATCTTGTTCCTTCCCAAGGAAAAATGAACAAATCAGTATAATCTGTGTAGCATACACAATTATAGAAACAATTGCCCCTTCTTCAATGAATGATGTTGGTATAAGTTTTCAAACTCCTCTAACCAATCTTCTTTACTTATAGAAAACACAAAAGTTTTAATGAGCTATGAGAAAAAATATTGTTCTTCAATCTACAGAGCAATTACATTATTGAGTAATAACTTTAATCATAGTGAACTAAATTCAGAACCATTGTTCAAAATGTTTTAAAACTTGAAAATTCCACTGATATTTTTGATTACAAAAACTAATTTCATTCTTTATTGCAGATTTAGATAGAGAATGCATTCCCAACAAATTAAAAGAATTCCTTCACCTGTTTTTGTTAGTAAGTGAAACAATAGATGATATAGAATGAATACACGAGTAAGATTTCTTTGTTAAAGTCAACAGATTGATAGCAAGTACTTTGTTGTTGACTATAGTTGCAGAGCAGATAACAGTATGGATGTTTTATAAGTTGATACGTGATTTGATGATGATGAGCCACAGAAAGATTTCTGTGAAGGTGAAATGAATGTTGAGCCTCTGTAACAAAAAGAAATGATATTAGTAATTTGTTGTAGGATATTACAAAGCTTTCTGAAAGAAAAGCCCTTACCCCTAAAGGAATAAGAATCACAAAGAAGAGCTCTGCACTGAATAAGAGGAACAAGAAGACTGGAGGGAATAGATTGTATACAAATCTCAGGAATTGTATTTACCAATAATGATTTTTATGCATATAAAGTCAAAATATTGTCTAGCTAATCTTTTGACAAATATGGTATGATGTAAATCTAGGAGATTTGAAATTTCATAAATTAATACAGATATTAAAATTAATAGATGTAAAAGTGATAGCAAATTATTTGCTAACTCTACTAAACAAATTACAGGCATTTTTATTGTTTTTAATGAGAGTTATTTTTCATTTTATATTAATTGGAGTTTACCAGTTTGTTCAATTAAATAAATCCTCTGAGAAAGTTACAACTTAATAAAATATTAACAATGCCTCCTTACTTCAGTGAAAAATATTTTACCTAGTATTGATACTTCAGTAGCAATTGCTTATTACCCAATTCCTAGATATGTTCCAGTCTGGGATTTTTTTAGCAGGGTTCCTTGTGAATTTTCATTTAACAAAAAAAATCTTACTGTAATAAATGGATTTTGCTTTTCTGCTTAAAATATCATATTTATATATAATATATAATATATATATATATATATATATATATCTCACCCTGTGTGTGTGTGTGGTGTTTGTGTCTGTATACATGAGCCACATTACATCTGTAGAGAACAGAGGACAGTTTGCTCTAATGATCTGCTATATGGGTTGTAGATATTATTTAAACTTTAGTCTTTGAGTTAGGAAATAAGATTCCTTACCTGCTAAGCCATCTATCTATAAATTTTTGATTCTCTTCTTCTTTTTTTTTTTTTTTTGATAAGTGTGTTCCTTGACAATTTCATAGCAGTATAAATTATATTCTGTATACCCCTTCTCCCAAATCATTTTGTCTCTCTCCCATTCCTACCATACCTTGTAGCATGTAATTATTAAAAAACCATCCACGCTAATGCTGCCTATGCTCCAGTAATGTGGTCTCCCCTTCTCCACTGGTAGGTGCAAGCAATGGTCTTCCCTTTTTTGTTCACCTGCCTATAAACTGCCACTATCATTCCAGCCATTTACCCCTTGTGACTAGCTGTCAAAGATCCATTAACCCAATAAAATCAAAACTCCAGAGGCTTGTAATTTATCAGTCAGTTTTATATCAGTAAATTCTCAACCACAAGAATGCCCACATAAAGAAGTCAAAACTCAATTGATATAAACACAATCTGTGCTCCTCGATGGGGGTAATTTCCTATATTATTCTAAAGCCCTTCAATGACACATGCAGCTACCTACGACTCTTTCAAGCCACATGGATCAGGTTCATCTTCCTCTCCGATAAGCTCCACCATGTCTCCTCTTCTCCATCCTCCTCCTCTCTATCTCTCTGTTTCTATCACCACTCTACAACTCTCAGTCTGCCTTCTTTTTAACACTGCTCAATCACAGGCTCTAGCCTTATCTTTCACTGCCCTCACCTTCTTACAGAGAGCAATCTACAATACCTTACCTCTGCTCTAAAAGTACACTTGGCATATTAATGACTTCTGGGCTTATTTATAACCAATTTTAGGTGTCACCATTGAATCAAAACTATCCATATGTGGGTACATCTTGCCTGGCAAGTTTGTTTGGTAGCTTATGTTGTTAGTTAACATCATTAATGTACTTTATTCCCCCATTAAACTACATAACACCTCTTCTAAGACAATGAGAGCTAGCCAATATCTCCCAGCTCAGTTCTCCTTGATTTCTTTGTATCATCCATCCAAGGTACAAGATGTCTTCAGCAAAACATCATTAATTTCTCGTTATAGTGGGAAACCAAGAGGACATCCATGTGCCTCTATTATTAGTCTTTGTATAAGTGAATTTGAAGGTTCCCTGGTAAGCAAAACATCTGAAGGTATATACCACTTTCTTCTTGGGTGTTTTGCTTCACAACGCATGGCTTATAGGAGTTACCTTTTTCATCCCTGCAGGCATGGAAATTTATTAGTTCTTTGAGTATTTCATACAGTGAGTTTTAATCCTATTCATTCCCTCATCTGCTTCCCAAACATATTACTCCTTCCAAACACACCAAACATTATGTTGCCTTTATTTTTCTGAAGCTATCAAATATGGCTGTGTTGCCTAAACTACACACTTAGAGATTTTTTTTTCTTTCCTAGTAGCAATAAATTGTCAATAGTTCCTCTGAAAGGGTTGGGACTTCATACCAACTCCTATGCTGGGATTTTCTCTGGTTTGTGCTTACATGAATTTTGTGCACGCTATTTCATCTGTTTTAAATTCATATGTGTGGTTGTCCTGCTGTGCCCATAAAGCAGGTTCTTTGCAGTAGTCCACCTTCTCTGACTTTTACAGTCTTTCCACCCCTGCATTTGCAATGATTCCTGAGCCCAGGGAGGAAAGGTAGTGAGATGTCCCATTTAGGGGCAAGGACTAGCCCACAGTCTCTTATTCTCTTTCACATGACCAGTTGTGAGTCACTGTGTTAATTGCCATCTACTACTAAAAGAGGATTCTCATCATGAGGGATGATAGATATGCTAATCTATGGGTATCAGAATAAGAGACTGAGAGTCAGTTTAATACCACATGGTGGCTTACAACCATCTGTAATTATATCTGACACCCTCTTCTGGTGTGTCTGAAGACAGCTAGAGTGTACTTACATATAATAATAAATAAATTTAAAAACACATAAAAATTTTCTTATGGAATAGTAGGTTTCCATATTTTTTAATATCTCCATCATTTTGGTTTTATAAACATTTCATATTAAATACAAGGTCAATTATATCCATCCACATTTTATAATTATATAAAATTTATTAAGAAAAATTAAGGGTTTTATTATCAAAAGATGAAATTATTTAATTACAAGTGATTCTGATAAAACTCCTGATTCTATTCTTTTTCTATATGCAGAGGAGAGAGATGAGCACAACTGAAGCCTTTTTAGGGCTTTAAAGAAGAATAAAGCCACAGGAAAGATATACTTGTGCGAAAGGGATTCACTTCTATCTTTAATATCTCACTTGGATAAGAAACACTAAAACACAAAATTTTTCAACAGACAACATGACCGAAATATCCCTGTCTAGGCAAAACCAAGGAGAGCAGAACTAGTATGTACAATTTTCATACTTAGATGTAGATGAGACAAAGTAAAATAAGAAGAAATAATCGCAGAAATTCTTCTTCAAAGTGTAGGGAAATTAATAAGAACCTGAATTTGAAAAGAAGTTTGAATATTAGTTCACAGTACACATAATTGGAAATAATGTCACTGACACAACAGGTAATTTCAGTGAATGTAGATGACAAAATTAAAGTGATTAATGTTAAGGAAAAAGCCAATAGGAATTAGAATTTAGCTCCGTGAATAAGCGTGCTTGTTCTTCAAAGATGAAGACCTGATTTTGCCATTCCAGTATCCAAATAAAAGCCAGAAAGGGCAGAAATAGTAGCATCCCGGAAGCACATTGATTGGTCAGCTGAGCCATTTCTGTGAGCTTCTGTGTTACTGGGAGACTCTTTCTCAATCAGATAAGGCAGAGATAAAGCAGAGATTGATAGACGAAGACATCAGATGCTCTATTCTGACAGCTGGGTGTGGTAGTGCATGCCTTTAATCCCAGCACTCAGGAGGCAGAGGCAGGCAGATTTCTGAGTTCAAAGCCAGCCTGTTCTACAAAATGAGTTCCAGGACATCAGGGCTACACAGAGAAACCCTGTCTCGAAAAACCAAAAAAAAAAAAGAAAAAATTGGCATATACACTACATACATTAAACACATACACAAGCACACACTCACACAGACATGCATGTACTCACTCTCTTACTCTCACTCTCGCTCATATATATATATATATATATATATATATATAGAGAGAGAGAGAGAGAGAGAGAGAGAGGGGAGAGACAGAGAGATAGAGAGAGAGAGAGAGAGAGAGAGAGAGAGAGAGAGAGAGAGAGAGAGAGAGGGGAGAGACAAAGAATATGAACAACAAATAAACAAATATTAAAAATTAGAAGGTATGATGGTTACTTTTAATTTTCAACTTGACATAGTATAGAATAAACTGGAAAGAGAGTCTCATTGAAGGAATATCTAAATCAGGTGGTCTGTGAGAATCTCTTTATGGATTATATTCATTATTTTTAGTAAGGTAGATTCATTCATTTGGAGTAGCACCATTCCCTGGAAAGGGGAACCTAGATTACATTAATGGAGACAGTGAAGTGAGCATTCATTCACCCATTCCCATTCTTGACTATGAATGTAATGTTAGCAGTTACTGAAACAACTAAAGCTGTGACTTACCTCTTATTGTGAACTTTAAACTCAAATTAACTATAATAAATATTTTCTCCCCTAAGTTACTTTTGATGGGATATATTATCATAGCAACAGGGAACAAAACAAAAGCATAAATTCTCTGAAGTGAAGTCCTCATCAATATTCATGTTGCAAATACTTACTGAAAAGTTAAAAGTCACAAATGATTAGAGATCATAAGAGTGGCTTTTCAGAATACATACCTCCATTCTTTTACCTTTTCCCAAGGGGAAAGAGAAAAAGAAACAACTAAATACTGAGGCATGGTAATTTTGGATCTGAAATATAAAATGATGAAAAACTGCCCATAAAGACCTCTGAAGGATCTAACCTACTTTAGTGACTGAATTTGCAGGCTTGTATTAAATACCTTTAAAATAGTGTTTTGCAATCTGGTATCTGTACTCCTCTTCCAGGGCCACAGCTCAGCCTGATTCCCAGAAGGCCTGCTGCCACCTGAGACAACCAGGTAAGAAAAGTATATTCTAATGCTCTGCCTTCTGGGACCCCAGGAAGCCCAGGAGCCATGTTGTCTGCCATGTCCTATCAGAGTTCCATCTTCATTCTGGGCCACACCCTGCCTGCAAACTTGGATCAGCATCCTAAACTCCCTAGGCCACAGATCTAATTGCTTCCCTAGAGGCCTGCTACCACACAGTTAAACTAGGAAAAACAGACCTGCCTGCTTACCTGAGGGCCTGCTCCTACCCAGGACAACCAGAGGCCTACTCCTATTAGGGACAGTAAGCTGTACATGCAATTTCAGAGGCTTGCTACCACCAGAAACTCCCAGTCAGGCAACTCCAGAGAAAATCAGGTGGCTAAAGGCCAGTACAACAACACAATCAACAAAAGCCAGGGTAATAAGCCACCTACAATATCCTGCAAGACCAGGATATCCTAACACATCTGAAGAGCATGTACAAAATAGAACATCCTTCTATGTTAGAGTATCATATCAATAACAACTTTTAAATAAGTATTTATCAAGTACCATTGAAATTATGCTCCTACTAGGCTATTCTTCATGGTTGATATGAGATTCAAATTTAACAAAACAGAATACATTTCCTTTTTTTTCTTTTCTTTTATTCAGGATTTTCTTTATATTTCCAATGTTATCTCCTTTCCTGATTTCCCCACTGGAAACTTCCTATCCCATCCACCCTCCCCATGCTTAAATGAGGGTGTTTCCCGACCCACCCACCCACTCCTGCCTCCCTGTTCTGACATTCCCCTACACTGGGGTATCAAGCCTTCACAGGACCAAGGACCTCTCCTCCCATTGATGCCCAACAAAGCCATCCTCTGCTACATATGCATCTGGAGCCATGGCTCCCTTCATGTGTACCCTTTGGTTGCTAGTTTAGTCCCTGGGAGCTCTGGGGGGGTCTGGTTGGTTGACACTGTTGTTCTTCCTATGAGGTTGCAAACCCCTTCAGCTCCTTCAGTCATTTCTCTAACTCCTCCATTGGGGATCCTGTGATCAGTCCAATGGTTGCCTACAAGCATCCACATCTGTACTGGTCAGTCTCTGGCAGAGCATTTCGTGAGACAGCTATGTCAAGCTCCTGTCAGCAAGTAATTCTTGGCATCCACAATAGTGTCTAGGTTTGGGATGGATCCCCAGTTGGGGCAGTATGCAGATGGCCTTTCCTTCAGTCTCTGCTCCACACTTTGTATCTGCAATTCCTCCTGTGAGTATTTTGTTCGCCCTCCTAAGAAGGACCAAAACACCTACATTTTGTTTTATTCCTTCTTGAGCTTTGAGTGGTCTCTGAACTGTATCTTCGGTATTCTGAGCATTTGGGCTAATACCCAATTATCTGTGAGTACATACTATGTGTGTTCTTTTGTGATTGGGTTACCTCACTCAGGATGATATTTTCTAGTTCCATCTATTTGCCTAAGAATTTCATGAATTCATCGTTCTTAATAGCTGAGTAGTACTCCATTGTTTAAATGTACCACATATTATATATCCATTCCTCTGTTGAGGAACATCTGAGTTTTTTTCAGCTTCTAGCTATTATAAATAAGGCTGCTATGAACATTGTGGAGCATGTGTCCTTGTTATATGTTTGAGAACCTTTTGGGTATATGCCCAGGAGTGTGAAAGCTGGGTCCTCAGGTGCTACTATTGTCCAATTTCCTGAGGATCTGACAAACTGATTTCGAGAGTGGTTGTACCAGCTTGCAATATCACCAACAATTGAGGAGTATTCCTCTTTCTCCACATCCTTACCAGCATCTACTGTCAACTGAGTTTTTGATCTTAGCCATTTGAACTTGTGTGAGGTAGAATCTCAGTGTTGTTTTGATTTGCATTTTCCCTGATGACTAAGGATGTTGAACATTTCTTTAGGTGCTTCTTGGCCATTCGATATTCCTCAGTTGTGTTCCCCATTGTGTAATAGGGTTATTTGGTTCTCAGGGTTCTAACTTCTTGAGTTCTTTGTATAGGTTAGATATTAGACCTCTATCAAATGTAGGGTTGGTAAAGATCTTTTCCCTATCTGTGAATTGCTGTTCTGTCCTATTGACAGTGTACTTTGCCTTACAGAATCTTTGCAATTTTACGAGGTCCCATTTGTCTATTGTTCATCTTAGAGCATAAGCCATTGGTGTTCTATTCAGGATATGTTTCCCCTGTGCCTATATGCTCAAGGTTCTTTTCCATTTTCTTTTCAATTGGATTCATTTTATCTGGTTTTATATGAAACTCTTATCTACTTGGACTTGAGCTGTGTACAAGGAGATAAGAATGGATCAATTTGAATTCTTCTACATGCTGACAGCCAACTGAACCAGCACCATTTGTTGAAAATGCTGTCTTTTTTCCACTGGATAGTTTTAGCTCCTTTGTCAAAGATCAAGTGAACATAGGTGTGTAAGTTCATTTCTGGGTCTTTAATTCTATTCCATTGATCTACCTGCCCATCAGGATACACTTTCTTCCATAAATTTAGTAATGATATCATGGCAGACTAAAACTACCTTACTACCAATTGTACACATATGTGTGCAGATGTGTTGCACAACATCATCTGAGAAATACCATTTTAGAAAGCAAGAATAATTGGTGATATTCAGGCAAACCTGAAATGACATACAGCCTAACTTCTGGTACCTATGCAGGTCAGCAGAAGAGCTGGGTTTGGAAGAATTGTCATAGGTCAGAAAACATATCTGTGGGTGCAAACTGGATTATTTTTAATACAAAGTAAACTGAATTAATCTTAAAGCTGCGTTTCTTAACCAGCTATTTCTCAAGTAACTATACAGGGAAATTAAGATTTATTAAAACTGCCCTGAACTGAATACTGCATAATTATTAGTTCATTCTAAACTTCCAACCTAATCAGGCTTCCTCTCAGATGGTATTGTCATCTTTCTGTTATTTTTGGTCCATTTTTGAGTCAACTCTCCTCCTGATTTTTTATTTTTTTTTGAATTTCCCTTCAAGTTCTCTCTTTCAAGTCCTCTCTCTTTCTCTTGTCTGGCAGTTGTCTCACCCTATTCTCTGTTCTGCAAAGCCATTGGATGGTCAACATTTATTGACAAGACTCATTGTAAATGGTAAGAATTGCTAACATTAACTAAGACAAGAGATTATTGATATAATAAGCATTACAATATACTATACAGATAGAAACTAATATGCAGGAAGAAAAATCAGTATTTGAAGAACACAAGGATAACCTTAACACAGTCCACAAAAATATTATGCTTTTATGTGGTGACTAAATAAAATAATCAATGAAGATAGATTTTTATTTTTGAGAATTAGTACATGGATGTAACACATTTTAATTCATCTTACCCATTTCTGTTCCCTAAAATTATACCTCTATCCCCATGTACTCTTACTTGTCTCCACACTTACTGAATTTGCATCTATACAACTGAAGATCCATCTAGTAGGAAATGGGTAGACTCATCTTAGGGGGCATATCACCAAAGAAAGCTGATTTTGCTCCCTTAAGCAATCATCTGTATATTTTAAATAAAAATATGAAGTGATATTAATCAATATCATTGATATGCATTAAAATTTACTTGGTAAAAAGCACTGTTTAAATTTATGTTTTTTAACTAATAAACATAAGCAAGTTTATTAAAATCAATAAAAATATTCCTCTGTTTCAGCCATCATATGGGAACTCCTGGCGTTTTTTCTTCTTCTTCTTTTTTTTATTGTTGTTGTTGTTGTTTTTGTTTTTAATATTTTTCACATGATCAGTTTCTGTAGGCATTTGATTAAAACTGTTTTTTTTTTCAAAAAAGACATATTCTTTTCTCTTTACCAGGAATTTACTGTTAGCATTCTAGTTTTTTTTTTTTTTCTTATAATGGCTAGATTGTATGGAAAGCCTTCATCTGTGCCTGGAGTATAAAAGTTTCTCAGTCACTGGAAAGTTCCCATCCCTATAATTGGTTTTGTTTTTCCTTGTGGACTTTATTTCCAATATGCAATGTTTCCATTGTCATAGCTTAATTATCTTTCCATTCAATATTGAAGAAGATACCTTATCATTCTTTTCCAAAGATTCACAACAATTTCTGCACTAAATAGTTTTAGGATGACCACCTAAATTCTTGTTGCACCTATATAAGTTTCAAGTGTATTCATTATTTTCTCTAGTCAGTGGTATAGATGACTTCAGAAGGCAACCTTTACAGTTTCCCTTAAATGCTTGTCTTATCCAAGAAACTGCCATTGTTTTAAAATTTTTATATTTCAAATTTTTTATGCAGGTTTGTGCCCAGATCAAAGGCTTTTCACTTGTAGTTTCTCAGTTAAGTTCTTTCTTCAGTAAATTTTGTTGTCTTCTAAACACTATGAAAACCCTCCCAGTTTAATATTTGCAAACACCTATATTAATTTGGGAGCATCAATAGCATTGGATAATAAGGATATGCCTTTCTTTCAATCAATAAATGTTTATCTATAGTCAAATTGAAAGAAAAAATACACTAATTATTAGTATTTAATTGCATAGAGAACTTACTATATCCATTATAGAATTCTTTTTTAAAATTTCGTTGTTCTGAGTCAACAGTCTTTGCAACATATCGGTTCCTAGTAAAATGTGTTTTATAGACACTATTATACATTTCCGCATTGATTGTTATTTAATTGTCAATGAATTATAACACCCATAGTAATTTGTTTTAGTAAGAGACTATTAACATTTAGTAAAATAATTATGCTATTTCATCATAAAATCTATTTGGTACAATTTTTAATTGAATATACCCATTATTTATGAAATTCCATTACCATATCCTATTAGCTTGTTCACAATAATGTATTTAGGGTCTATTTTGTTACTAAATGAATATAAAAGGACAAGGGAAAATACAAATCTACCAATATTTCACAAAGCTTAGCATCCTGCAACTCATTAGCACTTATCAATGCAAGAATATTCTGAAAATGAATGGATAGTTATTGTGCAATGACACATTTTATAAATCATGGCAGTGTAAACTAAAAGAATGCTTTAAAATATCTAAATACCGTTTGTTGAAAATGCTGTATGTATTCCACTGGAGGGTTTATCATGTAGAAGAATTAGAATTGATCCATTCTTATCTTCTTGTACAAAGCTCAATTCTAAGTGGATCAAAAACCTCCACATAAAACCAGAGACACTGAAATTGACCGAGGAGAAAGTGGAGAACAGCTCAAAGATATGGGCATAGGGGAAAATTTTTTAAACATAACGGCAATGGCTTGTGCTTTAAAATCAAGAATTGACAAATGGGACCTCCTAAAGTTGCAAAGCTTCTGTAAGGCAAAAGACACTGTCAACAAGACAAAAGGACCACCAAAAGATTGGGAAAGGATTTTTACCCATCCTAAATCTGATAGAGGACTAATATCCAATATATACAAAAAGCTCAGGATGCTGGACCCGAGAAATTCAAATAACCCCATTAAAAATAGGGTACAGATCTAAACAAAGAATTCTCAACTGAGGAATACCAAATGGCTAAGAAACACCTGAAAAAAAATGTTCAAAATCCTTAGTCACCAGGGAAATGCAAATCAAAACAACCCTGAGATACCATCTCACTGGAGTCAGAATGGCTAAGATTAAAAATTCAGCAGCACTCAGGAGGCAGAGGCAGGCAGATTTCTGAGTTCGAGGCCAGCCTGGTCTACAAAGTGAGTTCCAGGACAGCCAGGGCTACACGGAGAAACCCTGTCTCGAAAAACCAAACAACAACAACAAAAATTCAGGTGACAGCAGATGCTGGCAAGGATGTGGAGAAAGAGGAAAACTCCTCCATTACTGGTGGGATTGCAAGCTTGTACAACTCTGGAAATCAGTCTGGCGGTTCCTCAGAGAATTGGACATAGTACTACTGGAGGATCCAGCAATACCTCTTCTGGGCATATACCCAGAAGATCTTCCAACTGGTAATAAGGACACATGCTCCATTATGTTCATAGCAGCC
>NC_034613.1:53275766-53290766 GCF_900095145.1 Mus pahari
ACAAAATTTAGAGCTAAGATGAAAGGATGGACTATCCAGAGACTATCCCACCTGGGGATCCATCCCATCATCAGCCACCAAACCCATATACTATTACACATGCCAGCAAGATTCTGCTGAAGGGACCCTGATATATTGGCTTCTTGTGAGGCTATGCCAGTGCCTGGCAAACACAGAAGTGGATGCTCACAGTTAGCTATTGAATGGAACACAGGTCCCCCAGTGGAGGAGCTAGAGAAAGTACCCAAGGAGCTGAAGGGGTCTGCAACCCTATAGGTGGAACAACAATATCAACTAACCAGTACCCCCCGAGCTCTTGTCTCTAGCTGCATATGTTGCAGAACATGGCCTATTTGGCCATCATTAGGAAGGCACCTTGGTCCTGCAAACTTTATATTACCCAGCACAGGGGAAGGCCAGGGTCAAGAAGTAGGAGTGGGTGTGTAGGGGAGCAGGGGCAGGGGTAGGGTATAGGGAACTTTGGAGATAGCATTTGAAATGTAAATAAAGAAAATATCCAATAAAAATATATAAAATATAAAATAAAATATCTAAATAGATACCTAAATTTCAAATTTATAAAGCCAGCATGTTTTTGCAGTAAAAGACTACATACATGTGTTATGGTTGCAATATTAATGCAACAAATATTGAAGTGGAGTTCCAGTTTTATCTCTTAACTGGATCCTGTCTCTTAGATGGAATTGTGAATTTTTGAGGCATAAAATTATCAGGAACTCAAATGGACTCTGAGGTTTCATCTCATGACAGGGAATTATTTATGTATCATTATTTTCTTTCATCCTTAACTTTAAATATTAACTTCCATTGTTAACACATTTGAAAATAACAGTTATCATTCATATACCTTTCATTAGTTTTCAAAAATTTAGCAATATGGCATCTTCAAATACTCATGTCTTTAAATACTACTCCAAACTTAGAATGCGAACAGTTTTCTAGGGATCCACAATATTTATATTCTTGTATCATTTTCTTCCCATTTCTTTTGTTAAAACCCTCAGTGTATCATATCCAAGTAAATGTATCTTCATAAATATTTTATCAGTTAACATATACACTCAAAGTCATCAGATGTATCTCTTCTTTCTTTGTTGCTATAGAGGATAGGGTTTACAAATATCAAGTGTTTCCAAATAAAACTAACTTCTTTTAAATAGTATTACAGATTTCTATTTATTACAAAGTATTAATTAATTAATTAATTAACATCCCAAATACTGTTTCCCCTCTTGGTCCCTCCCTCATAGAATCTTTCCTCCCATGCCTATCAGTCTGAGAAGTTGGGCCTTCCTGTAGGTATCTCCCCACTCTGTCACATCAGTTCTCAGACTGATTAGGCTTATCCTCTCCCACTGAGGGCAGACAAGAACTTATGGCTTGCAAGACCAAGGGGCCTTATGCAGCCATGAAGCATAAGTTCTCTGACTGCTACATATGGGCTGGAGACCATCCCATGATATCCCACTTCCTGGTTACCCCTCTGCATATCAAGAGGATACAAGTTGATAAGAAAGAAGCCAAAGTATCATTATTTGCAGATGATAAGACAGTATAAATATGTGAGCCCAAAATTCTACCAAAGAACTAAAGCTGAAAAATACCTTCAGTGAAGTGACTAGATACAAACTTGGCTCAAAGTAATCAGCAGCCATCTTTTAGACATATGGTGCATGATCTGAGAAAGAAATTAGGGAAATGACATACTGGGAAGAGAGGCCCCTTGGTCTTGCAAACTTTATATGACCCAGCACAAGGGAAAACCTGGGCCAAGTAGTGGGAGTGGGTGGGTAGGGGAGCAGGGGCGGGGGGGTATAGGGAACTTTTGGGATAGCATTTGAAATGTAAATAAAGAAAATAATAATAATAAAAAAAGAAAGTTTCTCCTTAAATAATGCACAGTGAATTATTTGGAGGTAAAGTTATGTTATGTATTGAATACACATATAGTTCAGAAGAAACTCATATACATATGTTTTATATATAATATATAAAACATATATGTGTAGCCAGAGCTCAGTGTATGTACAAATGATAATGCAAATAAGTTTAGCAACAGGTATATCATAATCCAGAAAATGACAATCATTTTTGTATTCATTCTATTATTAATAATTCTTTGTGAAATTGAAATTATTTTCAAATTAAAAACTAAAAGGTTAAATCCAAAAACTGCCCCATCAAGGGATCCATCCCATAATCAGCTACCAAATGCAGACACTATTGCATAGACCAGCAAGATTTTGCTGAAAGGACCCTGATATAGCTGTCTCTTGTGAGGCTATGCCAGTGCCTGGCAAACACAGAAGTGGATGCTCACAGNCANCTATTGGATGGAACACAGGGCCCCCAATGGAGGNGCTAGAGAAAGTACCCANGGAGCTGAAGGGGTCTGCAACCCTATAGGTGGAACAACAATATGAACTAACCAGCACCCCCAGAGCTCATGTCTCTAGCTGCATATNTAGCAGAAGATGGTCTAGTCGGCCATCACTGGGAAGAGAGGCCCCTTGGTCTTGTAAACTTTATATGCCCCAGTACAGGGTAACTCCAGGGCTAAGAAGGGGAAGTGGGTGGGTAGGGGAGCGGGGGGGGGGTATAGGGGACTTTGGGGATAGCATTTGTAATGTAAATAAAGAAAACACATACTGATTTGGTGATGGTGATGTCACGGGCACATGTAAGATGGAGTTTTGAGGAGGGTCCTACAAGGCAAAGGGGTGGTGTAGGTCAAAGAGAGGAATGTTCTGTGCTTTCCTCGTGGGTAAGGTTCCATGGAGGTCATGAAGGGAAATGTTATTGGGAACAGCTGCTAACAATGGTCTGGAGAGAGAAGCACAGAAAAAGCATTGGGAGGAGTTGGGGTGGGTTGTTAAGGAAAGGAGGTCAGCTACATATTGAATGTACTGTACCCAGGAGACAGTAGCTCGCAGTGCCTTCTGAAACTGATTGTCCTGCTGGAAAATGTTAGCATGAGTAAAGACTGATTTGGAGGCAGGAACAAGCTCACGGGAGATATGCAGGTCAGCAACTGAGTATTTGGCATAGCCATTGAGGTAACGTTAACCCATGACTCCGGTCCGGCAACATTCATCCCATGGATCGCCGATTGAAAGCTGAAAATGAGTTTTAAGGTTAGTGAGCATTGTGCCGTCATGACTGGTGGATTCCATTCTGCAATTCCAGTATCTGCAACCTCCATATGTGGAGACCTCCTGGAGACATTCACCTGTGTTTCAGTAAGGAAAGCAGAGAAAAGGGCTGAGTGTAGTGGAGATGGAATCAGAGTGTAGGGGGATCTCAATTCTGGTTTGACATCCTTCTAGTGGACAGTCCTGGGTTCCTGTAACTTTGTTTTGTCCATTGTAGGTTTCCCTAGCATAGAATCTCCAATGGTGGGTGTTGGGAAGGCTAAGGAGAGGCTGGGCAGCAGCATAGTTAGGATGAAGAATGACAAAAACAGCCAAGAGAATAGAGGAGAGGGGGGCTTGTGGAGGGCACATGGCCTGGGCAGCAGTCACCAGGTCATGGATGTCCTTCCAGGAGACCTTTTTATCCTTCTGGGTATGACGTTTCCTCTGCCTCCTCCCCCCCCCCCTTCTTCTGTCCTTGGTCTGCCAGTGAGAGGCGGGCCAACTTCTTGGTCGGTGGGGTGGTGTTGGACATTTCTGGCAGGAACCCAGATAGGCTTAGGCTGGTCCTGTGGGAAAACACAAGCAAAACCCCTCCCAGTTGTAAGGAGGGGATCTGGTCGCTTCCAAATTCCATCTAAACGATCTCGCCATCGTACTAGAATGGGGGGGGGTAATTTTGGTGTGTGCCAATGGAGGGAGATAGTAGGATGTTTGGAGTTTTTGTAGATGTTAAATATGTTTAGGGTAGTCAGAGCCATCATTAATTTTACATTAGGGGGATAGGTGTTTGCCTTTTGTTTTAGGAGTTGGGTTTTTAAGGTTTGATATGTTCTTTCTATTATTCCTTGTCCCTGAGGATTGAGGGGAATCCCTTATGATGCACAATTTCCCAGTGTGTGCAGAAGGTTTTGAATTGAGAACTAGTGAAGGCCGGGGCATTATCAGTTTTTATCTGTTGAGGAATGCCCATAATGGCAAAGGTGGAGAGTATATGATGAATCAGGATTCCCAGGATCCAGGGATTCAGGAACCTCCACTCAGCCAGTGGTGCAGATTCCATCTAGTCTGAAACTGCACCTAGAGCAAACCTGGGATGCTGGCTTTGCACCCACTCAGAGAGAGCCTGAATCCCAGGTGCTCTGAAACACCCAAGTTTACAGGATCACAGGATCACATTTGAAGCTTGACTCCCAGGAGATCAGACACACCCAGGAACCATGGAGCTCTGACTCACTCAAGATCACAGCTGAGGCCACAATGTCTTTCCAAACACCCAGCATAACTGGGACCCCCCCCCACACACACACAGGAACCAGGGAAACACAAACCCCAGCCCAGCCATAGGCACAGGTTTCTTCCAGCTTGCACCTGTGCCTGGAGGAAATCCAGGGTTCTGACTCCACACTTACCCCAGAAACACTCAGAGAAAGCTTGACTCCCAGGAGCTCTGACAGAACAGGATATCAGGATCACAAGATTCCAGAATCACAGGATCACAGAGACAGATGAACTCTGAGGAGTTCTGACACAACAAAGATTACAGGATGGACAAGCTCCAGTCAGAGACAGCAAGGACAGGTAGCACAAGAGATAACCAGATTGCAAGAGGCAGGGGCAAGGACATAAGCAATAGAAACAAAGGCTACTTGGCATAATCAGAAACCAGTTCTCCCACCACAGCAAGTCATGGGTACCCCATCACACAAGAAAAGCAAGTTTCAGATTTAAATATCACTTTAAAGAACATTAAGAAGGACATAAATAATTCCCTTAATGAAAAACAGGAGAACACAGGTAAAAAGGTAGAAGACTTTATAGAGGAAACATAAAAATCTCCTAAAGAACTACAGAAAAACACAACCAAACAGGTGAAGTAATTGAACAAAACCATCCAGGATCTAAAATTGGAAATAGAAACAATAAAGAAATCACAAAGGGAGAGAAACCTGGGAATAGAAAGCCTAGGAAAGAGATCAGGAGTCATAGACGTCAGTGTCACCAACAGAAAACAAGAGATAGAAGAGAGAATCTAAGGTACAGATGATACCATAGAAAACATTGACATAACAGTCAAAGAAAATGCAAAATGCAAGAAGCTCCTAACCCAACACATTCATGAAATGCAATACACAATGAGAAGACCAAACATAAGGATAATAGGCATAGAAGACCTCAGAAGATGGAAAGATCTCCCATGCTCATGGAGGGTAGGATTAATATAGTAAAAATGGCCTTCTTGCACAAAGCAATCTACAGATTCAGTGCAATCCCCAACAAAATTCCAACTCTGTTCTTCATAGAGTTAGAAAGAGTAATTTGCAAATTCATGTGGAATAACAAAAAAAAAACAAACAAACAACAACAACAACAACAACAAAACCAAAAAAATAAGATGGCAAATACTATCCTCAACAATAAACAAACTACTGGGGGCATCACTATCTCTGACCTCAAGCTGTATTACAGAGCAATAGTGAAAAAAGTAAGATAATGGTACAGAGATAAGCAGGAAGATTAATGGAATAAAATTTAAGATCCAGAAATGAACCTATACACCTATGGTCACTTGATCTTTGACAAAGGATCTAAACCCACCCAGTGAAAAAAGGACAGCATTTTCAACAAATGGTGCTTGTTCAACTGGTGGTCAGCTTGTAGAAGAATGCACATCAATCCATTTTTTCTCCTTGTACAAAACTTAAGTCCAAGTGGATCAAGGACCTCCACAAAAAAACAGATACACTGACACTAATAGAAGAGAAAGTGGGGAAGAGCCTCAAACACATGGGCACAGGGGAAATTTATTGAACAGAAC
This sequence comes from Mus pahari, assembly GCF_900095145.1. Lineage (NCBI taxonomy): Eukaryota > Metazoa > Chordata > Mammalia > Rodentia > Muridae > Mus > Mus pahari. Next base: position 53,281,737 of record NC_034613.1, read on the forward strand.
AATGGATTATACTCTGAGATCATCAATAGACAAATTGGACCTCATACAATTGCAAAGCATGAAAGGCATATGGACATATATAAAGTGCAATTAGGATAAGGTGAGGTTTTTAATCATCACACATCAGAGCCAGAGTGTTTATTATGTATAATAAAGTACAGAAGTGTTTGACTAGTATCCATAGGATCTCTGTGGTAAATCAATCTCAGGCTATAAAGATTCATTGAAGAAAGAAGCCCCAGTTGCTAGTCTTTTCCTTGTTTTGTCCATGGCTTCAGCTCAAGCATAAGAAGAAAAGGTCTGTGATATCTAGTTTATTTTCCCATAAATTAACAATGTTGTTCTACCACTGATTAAATAACTAAAAATAGTGGTGACTAGAGTTTATTCTAGTGTGTAGTAATAATAGTAAGTAGTTTTTCTGTCACAATGCAAAATCAAATTGTGTTTAAACATACTATTTATTTCAGAGACTTGCTTTTTATAAACAAGACAATTTAAAAGATAGTGTCTGAGTCATACAAGACACACACAATCACATATAGAGAGACACATAGGCACACACACAGAGAGACAGAGACACAGAGACAAAGAGACCCAGACAAAGAGACCAACACAGAGACAGGTCTGAATGTCCATGGGAAATTTAATAAAAGTTTAAAAACATGAAGTCTTTTAGGACTTAACCTTTTTAATATACTCATAATATATTCATTTCACAGAATATTCTATCTTAAATAACATCCAGTACTACATTTTTTAATTTACTAGGAAACATTCATGAAAAGATCACTGTCTTAAGGTGAATAATTTTAACCATGCAAGTTCCATTTTATTTTTATGAGCACCTGCCTATGGCTCAATTGCCATGTCTGAACTTGTAGTTTTAATGTTTGTTAGGTCTTGCCACATTTTCACTAACAACTTTGAAAGCTTATTGGGGTTATAGAATATATAAACATGAAAAAACTAATTAAAATGCAGTAATAACTTTTGCCAGGCTGCATTTTTCTTATCTCATATGAATTTTGAAGCATACTGTGCACAACTACATAAAAAAATCTGTATTATGAGAAAACACACATTTGCTGTAGTGATTACTTTTTCAAAAGACAGTTTCTGGCAGCTGCAGGCACTCACACTTTTGAAACATTCTCATAGAAATTTTACTCTATTCAGAATGTAAAACTTTCCTGGAAAGAAACAAGATTTGTTATTTCAAATCCTACTCAAATTTATGAATAAGTAATAGTGTTTACATTTAATGTAGACAGTGCTAATTGTAAAGATATTTTATATTTAAATTTGTGATTTGTATTAAAAGTCAAAAGAAACTATAGTTTTTTTCAATCTAGGTATTTTAACTGATTCCCCACAATATAGCAAATATTATGCTAAACACTAAACTTCTCATGAAACATAAATAACAATTAATGTTTATTTATACAAGGCTTATTTAATAAAATATTAGGAATAACCACATGAATAAATAATATTCCTGATCAAAAATGGTTCATTGTAGAAAATATGAGGTAAAATGAATTAGAATAAAGAAATAAATCTTATTTCAGGACCAGAGAAGGATGTCACAAGAAGGGAAGATTTTCTGAGACTTGAAGGATAAGGTATTTAAAGTGAGATAATATTGGATACAAGAAGTAGCCCATGTATAAGCATTAGAAATAGCATATCCATTAGCTTACAGATGTACAATAACAAAACAACATACTTCAGAAGAGACATTGATTTGTTGAGCGTAAAAGAAAGTGAAAATTTAAAATATCAAGATCCAAATCTTGTATGTCTTTTTATAATAAGTACATTAAACTATTTTCTGCTGCTGTTTTGTTCATTTAGTTGCGTTGATTTTGTTTGGTTTAACGTTTCACAATTTCTTCTCTGGCCCACTCATTATTCAGTAAAATTTAATTTCCGTGACTTTACACAACACAGCTTTGTTTGCTATCCATTTCAAGTTTATTACACAATGGCCAGATAAGATATATGAGATTATTTCAATTCTTCTATATTTGTTAAGATTTACTTTGTGTTCTAGCATATAGTCTAATCTGTGTTAACTAGAATGTATATTCCTTGGTGTTTGAATAGAATAGTATATAGATATCTGTTGGTTATAGTTTATGTAAAATGTAATTTATTTTGACATTTCTCTGTTTTGTTGTCCAGATGATCTATTTATTGGATTCCTGTCTATGAGAAATGATGTTCTTGAAGTTTTACATCCCAGGGTTCCATTAGGTAGTTCTTATTAGGGAATATTTTTATAAAACTACTCAATTTTATTGGTGACATGCTGATTTATTCATTCATGATTTTTGTTTCTATGACATTTCCTGTTATTCTGGACTTCAATTTTTATTTGTATGTCTGACATGGTCATTTGGCTTTCATTATATTAGAACAGAAAACTTGTACTAGGTCAGGTAAAGCTGCTGGATGAGCGATTCAAATCAATCAGGGAAGTATATCATTGAAACCACAGGTCTAACACTCAACTAGGCAAACAGAGGCTCATGAATGAAAAGATTCACACCCACAGGTCTGGAAATAAGGTTTGGGATTTTTCAGATTGCTGAAAACTGGGTGAAGGGAGAAAAAAAAAAAAAAAGAATGTCTCACTCAAGAAAAGTGGCTCATGCAAAAAAAAAAAAATGTTTGACAGTTGTGGGTTTGGAGTTTCGCCAGTGTTTTTGGCAAGTATGCAGAAAACAATTGCATTATAAATAAAGATAGTGAAAATATTTAATGTATGTTAATTGAATTAATTAATAGAGTTTGTTAGACATAGTTTTTATGGAAGAAGGAGTTTGTAGACAGCAATAAGGACAGAATTACTCTATAACAGCTTCTCAATTTGTCTGAGTTAGTCACTTTATTTCTAACATTCATAATCTGGGAAAATATAGGGACATAAATTGTGAGCCTGTATTAAGACACTTTAAAGTATTCATCTAATATTACAATGGATATGTGGCATTATTTTCAACTGTCCTTTATTAAAAACATGATTCCTTACAAATATGTATTCTTCTTTAAAAGATAAGGGACTGAAGTTTTAAAAATAAAGGCATGTATATGATCAGTATGCATATGTACGTGTGCAACATTGCAAAAATATTTAAAACATAAAAAATAAATTTCTTAATAATGATGAGAGTATCTTAATGAATTAGTATGGATTCAAGAACCAACAAATCAATTGGCATTAATGATTTACATAAGGGTAATATATTTTAGGACACACAGTTTTGTAAGACCACTAAAGAAATAGTGTTATTCCAAAATTAGTAGAATAATATTTACATTAATATAAACTTCAAAAGGAAGACAAATGAACAACAGACTTAAATGGATTATTGAAAGTGCAATTTCTTTTTGTAGGCATTGATAAATGAATTAAGAGAGAACAATCATTTTATGGATGGGAGGAGAACATTTCTTGCCCTCCAGTTAAACCTAAACCTATGTCAGGATCTCGAAGAGTTTTATTAAGTCATTGAACATTTTGTTCTTTTTCCAAATGTGACCACACTAAATGCAACTTTCTTCTATTTTCTTTTAGGATTACTTGTTTCTTTAATTGACCTCTGGAGTGAAGACATTGTGGCCAATTATAGCCTGTTAGCAATATGAGGTCCCAGGCTATGGTACTAAAAAGTCGAGTAATAATGACATCAATGTCATATTTCTATTGTGATTTTTAAATTTTTTTTATCATAAACACATGATGAATTTTCTTAAAAACTTTCTCCATGTGTATTGTCATGACCTTGTTGTTTTCTCTTTGCTTCTCTTTATTTGTTGTATTATGGTTATCGATTTATGTATGATTAATTGTCTTTTTATAGCTAAATGGAACCAAATTTTTTATGGTGAATTTTTATATGGTTATTCTGGTATTTAAGTATTTAACTAAGGATACTGGTGTTATACTCAATGAGAAAATTGACAGAGAGTTGTCTTTATCAATTCCTTATGCAGCTTTGTTATCAGGTAATAATAGTTTTTGCAGAATTAGTATAGAAGTTGTTTGAGTTCCTATTTCATGGAACTCTTTGAGATACATTATTGTTGTTTAATAAGAATTATAGAATTCATGTGGACATATTATTTCCTTTGTTTTGAGAACATGAATTTGTGCTTCATTTCATTATTCATTATTGATCAGATTAAGCTTTACTTTAATCTTGTCTTAACTGTTATCTGTAATATCTGTACAAACATTGGTGCTTTTGTTCAAGATTTTCCAATTTGTCATAGTATTATTTCCAAATACTCTATGATAATCTTTTGTTTCAGTCATATCTATTATAATATCCTCTTATATACATAATCAGGAAAACAAAGTTATTGCAAACAGCTCAGCTAATTAGAAATAAAATCAACATCAGTAATAAAATTACAATGATAGAATTGATTAGTCCCTAAGACAAACCAATCTTACATATGCATACAGTGACTGAATTTGTATATATAAAATTTTCTCTCATTAATGAAATCAGTAGCCCTGAAAGTAATAACTAAAACATAAAACTCAACCAAATTTGCCCTAATTGATATTTAAACATTCTATAATACACATTTGTTATAGGATACATAGGTACACTTTCCTCCCACCCCCCCCCAAATAGAACAACTTAACAACAATTGTATAGAGCTGAACTTATCTCAAATTAAAGTTATTTAAAATCAATATAAGAATTAAATACAATGAACATGAATATACATGTTGTTTAAAAATTTAGCATATCCAAATCAGAAAACATATAGCCAATTTTATATCATGATCAAATTGGTTTTATGCCAAGAAAGAAAGGTGGTTAAATATTAGAGAATCAAAATATGAGGCTGACAAGAAGTCTCAACATTTGAAGTCATTTGCTGTACAGTCTGAATACCTGAGTTGGATGATCAGAACTCACATGTTAGAATAAAAGAATCAACTTCTGGTTTTTGTCCTCTGACTGGTATATATTTATCACAGCATGTGCACAACTACATGTCCTCATCTCCACATAAACAATAGTCTAAACAAAAGAAAAGAAAATCATGTATTTACTACCTTAACATAATAAAAAATAAATCTAGATTATATGTAACATCATTAAACAATTTGGAACAAAAATGTCCTCTGAAAAACTATTCCAAGTATTCAAATGGAAAAGTTTCTGGATCTAAGATATTAAGTATATAAATTTTATTTTTATTTAAGTAAACAATTTTCAGTATGAGGATAGTCGTGTTAGCAATTTGGAAAAAATATACTGAAAAAGACCAAAAAGTGAAGATGATATTTGCAAATATATGAGCACATCCAAAATTTTAAAGGTATCAATTTTCTGAAAACTGATCTAGAGTTATATATAATATCCATTGAATCCAACAGATTTTGAAAGCATCTAGGTAACATTACTGAAAAGATGAAACTTTTGGTACTGAAGCGATTCCTCTGCAGATAAGAGCACTTGAATCTCTTCCAGAGTCAGGATTCAGTTCCCAGCACCTTCATATGGCATCTACCAACTAACCTAACTCAAGATCCCAGTGATCTTTCGCCCTTATATGGCTGTAGCATTCACATTTCCTTCACATGCCCCTTAACCCATATAATGTCACAATGTTTGTGTGCATATGTGTGTTTATGTGTGTGTGTGTATGTGTGTGTGTGTATGTGTGTGTGTGTGTATGTGTGTGTGTGTGTATGTATGTATACATACCACATGTAATGGATTTTTTGATACAGCAATAAGAAAGGAATTTTATAATATTCAGGGAAATGGATAGAACGAAGAACCATCATATTTTAAAATGTCAGTCATTCTCAAAAAAACAAAAACAAAAACAAAAACAAAAAATTAAAAACAAATAAAAGTTTTTTTTCCTTACCTTTGGAAAAAATTCACAGACATGAAAAAAAGCAAACATATACACACTCAGAGTATATATAACATGACAGAGTTGAATGATAATATCATTGTAAATTCAATTATTTTATACAATATATACAGTGGATAACAACAAGAACAAAAAACCCCATGAAGCCCAAAATTATAGCTTTCATATTGAAGTACCTTACTCTTTGATTGTGAAATATTACACTTATCTAAACTCATCAACAGTACAGTTTGCATTTTGACAAAAAGCTCGTCATGTTTATCTAGCAGTACAAAAAATCCCAACTCTACTTCATCAAAATGTAGATTAATATATGGTGAAATAAGTGGAAAAGAAGAGATGGAAATCAAATAACAATAAGAATGTCTGAAAACATCATAAGAAATCACACTGTTAACTATCAACCAGAAACTACTTATAATGCAATTACATTGGTGTATACATATATAGGTTAAATAAAATTGTCCCATTTAAGCTGGCAATACTTGAACCAAAGACCAGGTAATAAAACCTCAGCTCCAGGTATCCTAAGCCTTCTGTTCAATTTTTTGTTAGATATTGTCTAAGAGAACCCATGCATGTATATTGCCCTTGTTTGCCCTCCAGTGCTGAAAAATAAATTCTTATTGCTGAAGACAGCATGAACTTCAGACACAGGCCTAGAGAATTCTGAGATGAAACTGGCCCAGAAGTATAGTTTTAATAGTACCAGAAGCACCATGTAAACATCCTACTACAAACAACCCCATTTCAAGACATAATTCTTCAAAAATGATAATGTATATGCAAGAAAATCAAATCTAAAATATTCAATATAGTGTTGTATAATCATTATAGATAGTATAGTCAATATTTAAAGCATTACTGCTAATGTATATCAAAACAAAGTAAATAACTGGGAATATATCCATGAAATGAGTAAGTCAAATTGTGACAGTGATTGTTTCAAGTAACATGGGAGTTTGAAACAAAGATATTTTGACAAGATTATTCTTCAGAGGATTACAAAAGAAGAAAATATTATGAAGAATAGTGCTATACTTTCTAGAGTAGTTAGAAAGAAAGAATAGAAGATGCAACAGAAAGAAGAAAAAGAGTTAAAGAAACATAAATTGTGCTATGATTCAGGCATTAAATATGTCCTAAGCAAATTATATATGAGAAGCAACAAAATGCAACACAATACAGAATTCTAATAGGTATCTTCTACTTTCACCTACTTATATATGTTTCACTCTTTTCTGTCCCTGGGAGATTAAGTTGTATGGACATCATTATATAAAGTCTTTGCCCTTCTTCTAGAGAATTTGGATAGCTATGTGGGCAGGAACAAGCAAGTCTTCATATTTATTCTCAGCAGTCTCTTCCTGAGCAGATATTTCCGACTGATAGCTGCCAGTCATTGTATCACAAGTTACCTTTTGTCTCACAGTATTTATGTTCCAGTTAGAATATTTGTTCAGGAAAAGAATCAGTAATATAGTCCAATAATTGTCAACCCTCTCTTACTGCTGTTATTTGCAGCTTCCCATTTACTATTTGTCATACTGTAAGACATTGTTTTTCAATGAAAATATAGGGAGTTTTATTGGTCATATTAGTCTGTCTTTAATCTTCCTTCGATGGCTAGTAAATGAAAAGTCATAGAAGATCTTCAAGTTAGACAAGACATAGAAAATCCTCAGATAAGCAACACAGGGCAAAGGAAATGGACTAACTTCCGTGACACATTAAGGGTCTGTTGTCTTTTTTTAAAGATCTGTCTATTGTTGGCATATTCATTCTCCCTGTATACAAATTCAACTGGGAGAATATTCACCTTCATTCTGAGAGAGAATCAACATGGTTCTCAACTAGGTTCACTCATCAGTGCATTCTCCCTCTTCAGTACATAGATAGCAATATATAAATGTTACCCATTACTATGAGTTTTAAGTTTTTATTGTATATATTTTTTACAATTTCTATATTGCAATCACCATTTTAGATCATCCATCTCTTCCTCACATTCACACCTACCCAACACAATTCTTTCTTTTTGTCTCTGTTTAGGAAGAAAAACATCAGAGTAAGTCTATGAAGTCCTAAATGGGATGTTCTCATCAAACACACACTTTAGGAATTAGATATCTACATAGAAGAGAAAGTAGAATAACTATAAGATTCAAATGGGTGGTGGGCACAAAGGAAATGGCACCTTCATGACACAGTAAGCTTCTTCTGTGGGGGCTGTGGAGGTGGTAACTTCAACAGGAGCTGGGGGTCCAGGATGCATGAGGGAACACCTTCTGTTCTGTCTTAGTCAGGGTTTCTATTCCTGCACAAACATCATAACCAAGAAGCAAGATGGGGAGGGAAGGGCTTATTCAGCTTACACTTCCATACTGCTGTTCATCACCAAGGAATTCAGGACTGGAACTCAAGCAGGTCAGAAAGCAGGAACTGATGCACAGGTCATAGAGGGATGTTCATTACCGTCTTGCTTACCCTGGCTTGCTTATCCTGCTCTCTTATAGAACCCAAGACTACCAGCACAGAGATGGTACCACCCATAAGGGGATCCCCCAGGCCCATTGATCACTAATTGAGAAAATGCCTTACAGCTGGATCTCATGGAGGCATTTCTTCAACTAAAGCTCCTTACTCTATTATAACTCCAGCTTGTGTCAAGTTGACACAAAACTAGCCAGTACATGTCCCATGTAGGTGAAAATTACCACCACCAGGTCTTACCGGGGTTCAAAACTTCAACTCGACTGGAGACCAAGCTGTCTGTGCATAGCCCATTGTCCCACAGAAGATGAAGCAATACCCTCTGGATATACAGAGGGCCTAACTCAGTCCTTTGCAGGCTACCTGGCTGTTACTTCAGTCTCTGCAGTCTTTTATGGGTCCAGGTGAGATGATCCTGTATGTTTTCTTATGATATCCTGTCAGGAGTCCTATGGGACAAGATAATAATTAGCAAACAATCTCCCTGAGATGGCCTGCTTCAGGTTATTATATAATCTGTGACAGGTTCACCCTTATCAAGACTGTAAGGGAATTCATTTTAGGAAAGATTCTTGCTCTTAATATCCTTTTTCTGTTATTATTAAACATATAAAACAATCA
>NC_034613.1:53293266-53302916 GCF_900095145.1 Mus pahari
GCCCACAGCCCCCCCATTCATCTATGATATCTATGCTATGGTCCTTTTCCAGGGAGATTCATGCAGTCCTCCTTGAGCCCTCCTAGTTACTTAGCTTCTACTGAGTCTGTGGATTATGACATTATTTTTCTTTGTTTTTCAGTGATTATCCACTTACATGTGAGTATATACCATGTTTGTCTTCCTGAGTCTGGGTTACCTGACTCAGGGTCATTTCTTTTCAAGTCCTATCCATCTAGTGGCAAGTTTGATGATGTCATTCTTTTCCTTTTTTATTGGAAATGTTATTGATTTACATTTAAAATGTTACCCCTTTTCCAGTCCCCCCCAAGAACACCCCTACCCCATCCCAACTCCTCCTGCTTCTATGAGGGTGTTCCCCCTCAACTACCCACTCCTGCCTCCTCAATCTGGCATTCCCCTACACTGGTCCTGTCAAGCACAGGACCAAGTGCCTGTCCTCTCACTGATGACCAGCAATGCCATCCTCTGGTACCTATGTGGCTGGAGACCTGGGTCCCTCCATGTGGATACTTTGGTTGTTGGTTTAGTCCCTAGGAGCTATAGGGGGGTCTGGTTATGTTAGTATTGTTGTTCTTCCTATGGGGTTGCAAACTCCTTTAGCTCCTTCAGTCCTTTCTCTAGTTCCTCTATTGGGGATCCCATGCTTCGACCAATGGTTTTTTGTGATCATCTGCCTCTGTACTGGTCAGTATCTGGCAGAGCTTCTCAGGAGACAGCTATATCTGGTTACGGTAAGCATGTACTTCTTGGCATCAACAAAAGTGTCTGGTTTTGGTGACTGTATGTGGGATAGATCCCCGGGTGGGGCAGTCTTTCAATGGTCTTTCCTTCAGTCTCTACTCCACAATTTTTTATTTATATCTTCATATTTTTATTAGTTATTTATTTTATTTACATTTCACATGTTCCCTTTCCTGGTTTCCACTCTGAAAAGTCCCTATACCCTTCCACTCACCATGCTCACCATCCCACCCACACCTACTTCCTGGCCCTGACATTCCCCTACACTGGGGCATAGAGCCTTCACAGGACCATGGGCCTCTCCTCCTACTAATGACCAACTAGGCAACTCTCTGCTACATATGCAGCTGGAGTCATTAGTCCCACCATGTGTATTCTTTGGTTGGTTATTTAGTCCATGTGAGCTCTGGGGGTACTGGTTAGTTCATGTTGTTTCTCCTTCTAAGTGCTTGCTAACACCTTCATTTCCTTGGGTCCTTTCTCTATCTCCTTCATTGGGGACCCTGTGCTCAGTTCAATGGTAGGCTTTGAGAATCCACCTCTGTATTTGTGAGGCACTGGTAGAGTCTCTCTGGAGACAGCTATATCAGTCTCCTGTCAGCAAGCACTTGTTGGCATCCACAATAGTGTCTGTGTTTGATGATTCATTATGGGATAGGTTCCCAGGTGGGGCAGTCTCTTGATGATCATTCCTTCAATCTCTGTTTCACACTTTGTCTCTGTAACTCCTTCAATGAGTATTTTCTTCCCCCTTCTAAGAAGGAGCAAAGTATCCATACTTTGATTTTCCTTCTTCTTGAGTTTCATGTGGTTTGAGAATTTTATCTTGGGTATTCTAAGCTTCTAGGCTAATATCCACTTATCAGTGTCTACTCCACAATTTTGTCACCGTTTCCTCCTGTGAGTATTTTGTTTCCCCTCCTAAAATGGACTGATGCACCCACACTTTGGTCTGCCTTCTTCTTGAGCTTCATGTGGTCTGTGAATTTTATTTTCAGTATTCATAGATTTTGGGCTAATATCCACATATCAGGAGTATAAGCCATGTGTGTTCTTCTGTGATTGGGTTATCTCACTAACGATGATGTTTTCTAGTTCCATTCTTTTGCCTGCAAACTTCATGAAGTCATTGTTTTTAATACCTTAGTAGTACTCCATTGTGTATATGCACCACATTTTCTGTATCCATTCCTCTTTTGAGGAACATCTCATTTCTTTCCAGCTTCTGGCTATTATAAATAAGGCTGATATAAACATACTGGAGCATGTATCCTTGTTATATGTTGGAGCATCTTTTGGGTATATGACAAGGAGTGGTAAAGCTAGGTCCTTAGGTTATACTATGTCCAATTTCTGAGGAACTGCTAGACTGATTTCCAGAGTGGTTGTACCAGCTTGCAATCCCACCAGCAATGGAGGAGTGTTCCTCCATTATGCACTGTGTTGCTGGTTTGTTTTAGGTAATCAATGATATTTAAAAGAGTTGATTTAGTATTTTCCTGGTTATTTCAATTTCTAAGGTAACTAGAGGAAACATTCTGTTACTTTGCTCCATTCATGGAAATACAGTTTCTCATGCTGCCCCATGCTTTGAAATTTCTTTTGGTAAAAGGTAGACTTTAGAAGACTGCAATGTAATAATTATATAAATTAAAGTTTGGGGTTTCGATTTTTGTTTTTCCATGTTGGCTTTCTAGTCATTAACATTAACTCAATCAGTTTTCAAGTATAGAATGAACTTAGTTTTTTTCTCATATATTAAGTTGAAATACAGACACAAGTTGAAATATGAATGAAAATTCACACCTATGTTTGTAATAGATATGGTTAGCATTCATATAGTATTTTCTGTTACATGACTTTTAAATTTATTTTGTATTAGTGTACATTTATAGTATAAATCAGGAATTCTTATAAACGTATAAATTAACCATGAAAAATCTCTTAAATTCTCTCTCTCTCTCTCTCTCTCTCTCTCTCTCTCTCTCTCTCTCTCTCTCTCTCTCTCTCTCTCTCTCTCTCTCTCTCCCTCTCTCTCTCTCATTCTCCGCATTGAGCATAGGATACAAAGACACTAAATTGAACTGTATTCTTTGTCTCTCCCTTTATCAATCTTCATCACACAGTTTCCTCTCCATTGATCTCCTTCATCTTCTGTAACATACTTCCTATAGATAAAAAGCATTTAGTATTTATGTAACAGAATGTGGTATTACTTAAAAATATGATAATCCTCCTTTCTACTTCTTTTCTGCATTTACTTGTCTTACTTTGTTATGACTAATTCCCTAATAAACAGGGGTATCCATTCACCTCTATTGTAATGTGACTTTCATTACTTTAGGTAAGTAATCATGATTGCTATAAAGGATAGTGAGGTAATTACTATTTTTTTATTTCTAAGAGATTTGATGGAAGTTAAATACATGAACAAATGATGAAACATGCTACATAAGTATGCAGAAATTTGTAGAGTTTTAGGTGCTATGAAGTTTAAAAGAAAAATAAAAAGTAAAGTAATTGAGTAGAGACTGGGTGAGACTGAATTGTGACTATTTTAGCCTGAACAGTAAAGAAACTGCCTTAAAAGGGTGACATACTTGCTAACAAACAACACATAAGATTGAATTATTCACACAGATATTTTGGATAAGTGCTTTTGGGGCAGAGGGATATGAGGGGAAAATGGGTCCTCTTTGGAATGCTTCTGTGGCTATAGTATAGATGGGAAGGTGGAAGGTGTGTGGACAGGCAGGCATGGGTTAGGATTTGAAGTGCCTTCTAGTTGTTATATGTGTGAGTTGGGTTTCTATTGATATAAATATTGGTTTTATTTCCTCAAATGAAAGGATGAGATAAGAGCTGTGCACAAGATTCAAATTGACCTCTCTCACCTTCTGATTACTTCTATTATTTATTTCACCACATGTTCATTTATTTAACAAATTGTGTTGTTGTCTGTTTTTGTCAACTTGAATTGCTCTGCTTGGAGAACCTGCCTCTGAACTTCATGAACTGAATTGCACTGCACTGAGTGAATGAACAGAATGAAACCAAATGGAAAGGCATGAATTCAACTGAACTCAACTGCACTTGACTGAACTGCACTGACCTCAATTGAACTCAACATAACTTCACCTTTCTTGCTGCACTTTTAAGTAGCCTCTTTCCTGTCTGCTTTTTTGAGGGTTGGTGCATCCTACCATTGACTCCTTCTCTCAAAACTATCTTCAAATGACGATCAGATTGGCCTGTAGGCAAGACTGTTGGTTTTTTTTCTTGATAATGTGGGAGGATCAAGGATATTGGTCAGATGGCCTATGTTGCAGAAAACAGGAAACAGAGTGAGCTGTACAGAGCATGTCAGTAAGCAGAGTTCCTCTATGTTCCCTGCATCAGTTCCTGCTTCCAGGTTCCTGCTCTGCTATAGCTGTTGCCTTGGCTTCATCAATGATGGTATATAATCAAGATTTTTAAGCCAAATAAACTCTTACTTCTTGTCATAGTTAGGATTCCATTACTGTGAAGAGACATGACCAAGGCAACTTTTATAAGTACAACATTTAATTGGGGCTGACTTACAGTTTCAGAGGTTAAGTCCATTGTCACACAATGCTGGAGAAGGAGCTGAGAGTTATATATGTATATCCAAAGGCAGCCAGAATGAGAATGGTATCCTCAGGCAGGTAGGAGGAAGCTTTTTTCCATAACGGATAGAACCAGAGCATAGGAGCAGACTGCCAAAGCCCACCTCTACAGTGATATACTTCCTCCAGCCACACCTCCTAACAGTGCTACCCCTATAGGTCAATCATATTCAAACCACAACAATCCCCAAAGCTGTTTTGTTGCCATTGTCTTTATCACAGCAATGGAAAACTATTATATCACTCGTGTATTTACTTCAATTTTACCAAGAAGAATACATTCCAAAGATGCATAACCTTATTTAGATTGTTGATTACTTTATTCTTATTGAATGGTAGAATGCCTTAGATCAATATTTGTTCACAAACATGTGAATGAATAAACACAATAATGACATGAGTAAAGGAGCTTTGATGCATAGTTTTATAGTGGCTGATCTTATTTATAGTCCCTTAGAACTGGGCATAAAACAATGCTTACAACTTCTTTCCACCTTGTCTATATCAGTGTCATAATTAATAGAACACATGAGGTAAATGACAAACATAACTATGAGATTAATCACCACAACCATTACTAGAAATATAACTGAAATTTTTTTATGGGAGTTCTGCCTCAGATAATTCTTCCTCGATCATTTTTTCCAGACTGTTTTAAGGCACATATTGTATATTTTGAGTAGTGTTATATCATTAGGATCCCAATTGCACTATTCTTGTTACTCCCCATTTTTAGCCAATTACTGATTCATGAGAAATATCTATATCTTACCAATTCTCTCTTTTCAGTACAATGATAATCGCTGCATTAAAGAGCCACATTTTGCTTGCTAATTTGCTAAATTTGTTCATGAGATATGAAAGTTATTTTTATGCACTGCAGCCTTCAAATCATATTGTCACATCACTTTTAAATAGAAGCAACTTTATTTTTTATGTGCCTAGTTATGTTACTTTTAGTTAATTTCTTTGCCTTTTTCTTCTGACTGTACTCAAGTGCGATACTGTATTGAATAAGAGAAGTTATAACAGTTCTGAGTAGATTAAAGGTACTTAAAAATAAATTATGCCTCTTGACAACAGCAACATTGTCAGGGTTTGGTGCCTGCAGATAGGACAGGTCCCCATGTGGGGCAGGCCCTGGATGGTTCTTCCTTCAGTCTTTGCTCAAATTTTGTCCTTGTCTTTCTTTTTGACAGGGACGTTTCTGGGTTAAAAAATTTGAAATGGGTGTGTGGATCCATCCTTCGACTGGGGGCCATGCCTATATACTGGAGGTATTCTCTCCAACTTCTATCTGCCCTTCACTAAATATTTAGGTAAATCCTCCCTGTTGGGTCCTGGGAACCTTCTGTTTTCCTGGTGTCTGTGACCCTCCAGCGGCTACCCCAGTTTCTCATCCTGCACTGATATTTCTATTTGATTTCCTGGCCTTCTGTAACTCTCTCCCATTCAATCCAGAACCTGATACTGACCCCCTTATTTCCTTCATTTCCTGTATCTCCCCCCAAGAGCCCCCTCCTTCCACCTCCTGTGATCATCCTGTTCCCCCCTCCAAGTAGGACTGAAGCATCCACACCCTGGTCTTCCTTCCTCCTAAGTTCCATATGGCCTGTGGGTTGTGTCATGGACATTGTGAGCATTTGGGCCAATTCCACTTATCAGTGACTATATACCATTGGTGTTCTTTTGTGTCTGGGTTACCTCACTCAGGATATTTTCTAATTCCATTCATTTGTCTGAGAATTTCATGAAGTTATCATTTTTAATAGCTGACAGGACCTGTTATGACTGTTTCTTGGGAGGTTCTCCCAGGAACTGTCCAATGTAGATGTGGATGCTTGGAGACAGCTATTAGACTGAGTTCAGACACTGGTGGTTTAGCTGGCAGAAGGACTGGAGGAGCTGAAGAGGATTGCAACCTCATAGGAAGGAAATGTCAGCTGGGTAGACCACTCAGTGCTCCCAGGGACTAGACTACCAACAAAGGAGTGTGCAGGGAATAATCCATGGCTCCAGAGGATGTACCAGATAATGACCTTTTCTGACATCAGTGGGAGAAGATGCCCTTGCGTCTGTGAAGTTTTGATGCCCCAGCATAGGGGGATGCTGGAGCAGTTGGGGCAGGAGAGGATGGGTGAGTGGGAGAGCACCCTCATAGAGGCAAAGTAGAGGGGGCGAGGTTAGATGTGGGATGGGGGGTTGGGCAGAGGTAACCAGGAAGGGGAATATCATTTGAGATGTAAACGGATGGAATGATTAATAAAAAAAATATATAAATTATGCCCTTACTTTTGTCTCACAGATGATTGAAAAAATGGTCTCACAGAATTTACAGTTATTGCAGGTTTCTCTTGCTAAGAAAGAAAACAGTTGAAGCCTAGTGTCAGATGAATAACTTGTCTTTAGGAAACAAGTTTCATGTAGGTGACTCTGTACAAGAAACTGGAGCAGAGATAAAGATGTTACACCAAAACTACTCAGTTATAGATACCTCTTACTGCAGGCTTATTGTGAAGCAACTGCTGCTTACATTTCAGAGCCTCCTAACTAAACTAGCCTTTTTGAGTTCTGGTAGTTGTAGAGCTAAAGAAGTTTTGTGTTATAGGAGAAACCCACGGAAAGACGGTTACATATAAATATTTTTAGTAAATAGCCCAGAATATACTTCTAAATTTTCAACTTTAAATAATTTCTCCTCATAAAAGTATACCTATTCATGCTTATTTTATTTATGTCCCTGTTTTCATATCCCTATATGTCCTGGGTTAAAATTGGGTTCAAATAAATCTTGATTTTCCCAAAGCACAATATATTAGTAGTTGAAAAGGTGAACCAGAGGGAGCAAGGTTTATTTATATATATGCAATGTGCCTTTGTGCATGTAATGAATGGTCATTAAGCTGAGGATCCTTATTTTTAAATTGAGAATAATAATTCTGCATCACACAGTAGCTTGAAGGGTGTATGTAATAGATCTAAGTTGGTACATATTAGAGGTCAATGAGTGGCAGCAATGATCATCATATTCACAGGAAGGAAAGTACTACTCACATTCTAACATTTTAACGGAGACAGCTTTAGTAAGAAAGGGAAACAGTAAGAGTTACATTTCCTACCACTGTGGCCACAATCCCTGACAGAAACAATTTAAGGAGAAACTATACTAGTTGCAGTTTTGTCTCCTCATGGCTATAATACCTGACAGAAACAATTTAGGGGAAGAAATATTCATTTTGGCTAACAGATTCAGAGATTCAGTAGATCTTAGCAGGGGAGACATGGTTAAGGAAGTTGAGGGAGGGGCCAGGCTACTTCTTCCTTTTGTATTCCTTCTAGGGTCCTTATCTCATGGAAAAATGCTGCCAGTATTCAGAGTGAATCTTTTTTCTCAGTTAGCCTTTGACAGAAATATCATAGCAGGTTTATCCAAAGCAGCATTTCATCAGGTTCTTAGGTAAATTTTCTCTATCTATCTATCTATCTATCTATCTATCTATCTATCTATCTATCTATCTATCTATCTATCTATCTCTCTATCTCTATCTCTATCTCTATCTCTATCTCTATCTCTATCTCTATCTCTATCTCTATATCTATATCTTTATATCCCAAATGCTGACCCCCTGAGAGAGTCTCTACATTATCCCCAATTCCCCATCCCCTTTTCGTTTCAGGGTTTGGGGGGACCCCTGGGTGCTCCCCTACTCTGGTACATCAAGTCTCTGCCCGATTAGGAGCATCCTCTACCACTGAGGCCAGACAAGGAAGCTTTATTGTAGAACTGATACGACAGTTAGGCTACAGCTTGAGGGAGGGCCTCGGTTCCAAGTTTGAGTGACCTACATGAAGACTGAACTTCACATCTGCTACATGTATGCCATGTGCTTTGTTACAGCATCTGTATGTTATTTTGTTGATGGCTCAGTCTCTGAAAGTTCCCAGGGGTCCAGGTTAGTGGACACCTTTGGTCTTTGGGAGCAAGTTGACAATTCAGATTAACCATGTCAAGAAGTGCATACAACTTGGCATCACAGGAATCTGTTTTAATAAGTTTCCTAATATAAAAGTTGATTTAAGCATAAGCACTCAAAAGTGTGTACATTGATTAGCATCATCCTTATTTTAACACTAGTTAATGCATCCATATATTTAAATGCATATATATATTCCTAAATATAAGCTGCTTAGTCTTCAACTTGTATGTATATGTTTTCATGGCTGTATATGTTGGTATGTCTTCTGGGATTTGCCCCTGTCTACTTCAGCATGTCGCTTGATGTCATCCTTGTTCATCTCATATACAGGCAGTCATGATTGATGATATTTTAATGGTGTAACTTTTAACATTACTAGGAGAAACCATCTCATAGCAAACTCTTTGATCCAATGGCTCTTAAAACCTTTTCTCCTTTTCTTCTGCAATATTCCCCGAACTGTAGGTATGTGAATTGTTTTGAAGATGTTTCAGCTGAGACTGTTAACCACATCTCTGTATTTTGATTGGTTGTAGTTTTGTATAATGGTTTCCACCTATTAAAAAGCAAAGTTTATTTGGTAATTGGTGAGAAGCACACTTATCTGTGAATATAGAATTTGTTCTTCATAAGCTTTAAATGTATAATAATGACCTGAACACAGGGAAAGTGCTACTCAATCCTATTAGACAATATATCAGTATTTCTATGATAAATAGCATATAAACCCAGATGTCTTAAATTTGGAAATTATGAAGACATTATGAAATTATTTTGTAATTATCATTACTTAAAATACAATTTCTTGTTTTATTGCTGCTACTAAAATTGTTGCTGTTTTAGACAGGGTTTCATGGGACTCAGCCTGACTTACAACACTTTTACATAGTCATAGATGATCTTGGACTCCACATTCTAATGTACCTGTCACAAAAACACTGAAATTATGAACAAGAAATACAATGCATAGATTTTGTTTTTTTTTTTAAAGTTTAACTTTCTTTTACTTTCTTTAGTTACATTACAAATGCTATCCCGAAAGTTCCCTATACCCCCCCCGCCTGTGCCCCCGCTCCCTTACAAACCCACTCCCACTTCTTGGCCCAGGCCTTCCCTTGTGCTGGGACATATAGTTTGCAAGACCAAGGGGCCTCTCTTCCCAGTAATGGCCGATTAGGCCATCTTCTGCTACATATGCAGCTAGAGACACAAGCTCAGGGGGTACTGGTTAGTTCATATTGTTGTTCCACCTACAGGGTTG
>NC_034613.1:53302927-53309385 GCF_900095145.1 Mus pahari
TTCTGTCTGTCCTGAAGCTGTGTAGCTTCTGTGGTCCACACTCTTGCCAGCGCAGACTGGAGCCTAGAAGCTGTGTCACTTCTCCAGGCTGCCCTCTCCAGGCAGTGCACTGGAGCAAAGATGGCTCTCCTCCTGGCTCAGGCCCTGAGACTCCTCCAGGGCGGACACCCCTCCTCAGGTAGGAAAGGTGCCCTGTGACTGGAGCCAGAAACTGGATCCTTCCCAGTAGCTGTGAAGCCTCTCCAATCAGCCCTCTCCCCGGCAGTGCACCAGAGAAAAGATGCTTAGATTTTCTTATTTTCTTCTTTCTTTCTTTCTTTCTTTCTTTCTTTCTTTCTTTCTTTCTTTCTTTCTTTCTTTCTTTCTTTCTTTCTTTCTGTCCATTGCTTGTTCCAAGCCACAATTGTGGACACAGGAATTGTTTATTTTTATCACCAATTCTGGGGTAAATTTGCATGTATTTCAACTGATCATATGTCAATCATTACACAGAATTACCTAATATAGCTATCTTGTAGTGCCAATATTGCTATATATTCTACTATACTATGTTTTATATAAATAGTTATTATGATTTTAGTTTTAATGAGTGTTTTCTGTTCATCAAGAGAAATATAAAGAATATTAGACAGTTATGTCATCTACTTTAAATGACCCATCAACATTTCTATTGAGTAAACAGAAGTTGACATTTACTGTTAGCTTAACATTCAACATCATATTTTAAACAGTTAATGATCTTCCCTTAATGTATCTTTTCAACATACATCTCTTTTTCTATGATGCAAGGAGGTAGGAGTCAATCTCATCAGAGTACTGTTTCTGATTTATATCTTAGAAAGCTAAGATTCCAAGGAAAAATTATATTGTGAGGTAACCCGTCAATATAAGACCCAAATCAAAGGAGGAAAGGATTGATGGAATCAGTTGGAGAATAAAGGTTTGGGATTGGCAATGGAAGGCCAGTTGGAACACAACACAATGCGCAATATATATATTTAACTAAGAAGATCTTGGGCACATGCTAAGTTTCAGGTTGAAACTTTACACTAAACGTGCAGTTCTTGGCTCACCAGATGATTGCTTTTGTTATTCTAGTGCATTGTACATTTTGTCTTGTATAATGTTACCTTTCATCTTTCAAGAGTTTATAGAATGCATTTGTTTGCAATTTGTCAACCTGTGTTTTCTTCAAAATCCAATGGTGTCACCACTTATCAAAAGGTTTGCATATTATGATATAGCTGCTAATTTTCTCTTCAGCATTATTTCTATGATTTACTTTGTAGTGATTTTTACCCATATCTTAACTGATGAGAAATAGGAGGATATTCTAGATATATCTATGACCACAAGGAAAACTAAGTAGTACTGTCATGCTCAAATAAGGCCTGACAGAATTATTACAAAGATTTATTATTCAGCCACTTCTGTACAACTCAAGCTACAACTATTTCTATGCATGTCCCACAGGACTTGCACAAACCAATTTTCATTTCATTTTTGAAACTATACTCCTCTTATTCTTCTATATAGAAAATGGATATTCTTATTTCATCCTCTTTATATTTCAATTCACTTGGAAAATCTATAGAATATATATATTTTTGAAATCCATGCATAATAACAGTAGGAAGAAATTATGCTTTTTCTCTAGCTTAGTTTCCCATGGTTCTTTGAATTAAATTTTAGGAACCATATTTGAAGAATAAAGGAGATTAGAAAAGAAACCAAATTCCAGTTGTGTTTTTGCCTTTGGGTAGCAGATATACAGTGCCATTTAAGAATAGAAGAATAAACATTAACTAGTTTCATGATAATAAAATCCCTTGTGATTTGTGATTAGGATTTGAAAAGTATACTTTACAGAAATGTTTCAATCTACAACTATCATCATAGTTGAGTGGACTTTGAGTCTAGCAGACACAGTAGAATAGCTTATCAGCTGGAATATTTTTCTGTGACCTGTGGAAACTGATGAATGACTAAGTGAAACAGGTAGAATCTGGTTTTTGAATTTTTATTCTGCTTATTAAATTTTCATAAACCCAAGTCAGCATGCTTTCCTTTGCATGATTTAATCTGTCTCTGAGTGGACTTTACTATCTTAGAAACAAATTTTTTCCATTCTCTGAGAAACCTCAAGAGATTTAAGCATCTATGTAGTGGATCTAAAACCCTGTTGAGAAAAAACATAGCATTTCTCCTGTCTGTCATGACTTAGAAGACTGTAGCTTTACTGACGTCTACTCCAGAAAAGAATGGTAAAAATAAAAACAAAACAGGAACAAAAATCACAACCTTATACAAGCCAGAGAATCAGGTAGGTGATCATCATCACCATGACCCCATGTAGTCCAATTCCAATCCCCTACTCTTATTCCTAGATCTGTAGCAGACCATTTGCTGTAGCCTGTCCTCTGCCCCTCTTCCAAGCAGATCACTTAGATCTTCTCCTACATCCTTCTTCTACCACCTTATTCCTTTTTCTCAGCTGCCGAAATCCTACAGGCACTCCCTGGAAAACCTCCTTCCATGCCAGCCAGGCATTCAGGTAAGCTAGCTTCACTCTACCTTTTGTCCCCTAATTCCAATTTCCCAGTCTTACTGTTAGGTTTAGAGTTGACCATGTGCTGTGACCTTTCCTTCTCTGAACCTATTCCAAAGTGTCTATAGAGATCTTGATGGGATAACCAGCTTTCCTCTCCCTTGGTGGATATTTTAGTCACTGACCTTGGACTCCATCCCAAGTCCTTAGTGTTATTTCCCAAAACCCAGAAACACATTCTTCCATACCTGTCAGGGTGTCTGATGAATTTCACATGCCAAACAATCTCCTAAGAACCAGAAAGTATAACAAAACCCAAGGAACAGAACACCCAACCAATAAAGACCAGACATATGCACCTAGAATTACAATCATTCTAAACCCAGATGCCTAGATGCTAGTGTAAAAACACAATCAATAATAGGCAAGGCAGTAAAACTCAGCAATTCTACTCCACTCTGCCCTGAGAAGTACAATATAACTTAAGCACAAGACACATAATTCCACATAGCTATTGTGAATATTTTCAAGGTTCACAAAGAAGTTATGAACAAATCTATTACCAAAATCTTTGAAAACACAAAAAGTAGAATGAAATGAAGAAGCAGATCAAACATGAATTTGGAACAGACCACTGAAGAAAAATACTGAGGGAGAACTGGAAATGAAAAATGCAGAAACTCAAACAGGAATCTCAGAGACAAGCCTTACCAACAGAATTTGAGAGAGTTAGGAATTTATTTACAAATGGTTCAATATAATCATATGAAAATTCCCCCAGCTGAGAAATATTTTCAGAAAACTAGCAGGATACCAAATTAGTACACAGACTTTATTAGACTTTCCATATGCAAATGAAAAATGGTGTGATGGAAGAAATCAGAGAAATGATACCTTTCATAATAGCTACACACACAGGAAAAAACACCTTGGGTTTTTTATAACAAAGCAAAAGACTTATGTGGTTAAATCTTTAAGACATTTAAGATGGTATTTGAAGAAGATATCAGAAGATTGAAAGATCGATCATAGTCATGGATTTTAGGATTAATATACTAACAAAGGTAATCTAACAAAAGCAATCTACATATTCAATATAAACTCCATCAGTTCCCCCGCACAATTCTACACATAACCTGAAAGGACAATTCGCAGCATCATATGGAAATACAAAGAGCAAAACAAAGCAAAAAACAAGATAGCTAAATTTATCCTAAATAAAGAATTGCTAGAATCATCCCCATGCCCAATCCCAAATTTGAGAACAGAGCTATGAGGGTGTGCTCTGACACACAAAACAACCTCAATGGCATCTTTTATTAATTAATTAATTAATTAATTTTTTACACTTCAGGTTTTATTCCCCCTCCACTCCTAGTTCACTGTCTGACTATTCCACACCCCATACCTCTACCCCACCCCCTGTCTCCATGAGAATGTCCCCACCCCAAACCCCCACCCCACCAAACCTATTAAATCCCTGGGGCTCCCAGTCTCTTGAGGGTTAGATGCATGTCTGATTGAACACAGACCCAGGAGCCCTCTGCTGTATATGTGGTGGAGGCCTACTATCAGCTGGTATATGGTGCTTGGTTGGTGGTCCAGCATCTGAGAGATCTCAGGTGTCCAAGTTAATTGAGACTGCTGGTCCTCCTACAGGATTGCCCTTCTACTCAGCTTCTTCCAGTCTTTCCCTAATTCATCCACAGAGTCAGCTCAGGAGCTTCTGAGTATTGGTCGGTTGCAAATAACTGCATCTGACTCTTTCAGCTGTTTGTTATGTCTTCTTGAGTGTGGTCATGCTAGGTTACTTTTTGTGAGCAATACATAGCCTCAGTAATAGCATCAGGCTTTGAGACCTCCCATTGAGCTGAATCCCACTTTGGGACTGTCACTGGACCTTCATTTCCTCATGCTCTTCTCCATTTCCATCCCTGTAATTCTTTCATACAGGAATAATAATGGGTCAGAAATGTGATTGTGGAATGGCAATCCCATCCATCATTTGATGCCCTGTCTTCCTGCAGGATATGGGCTCTTTAAGTTCCCTCTCCATACTATAGAGCATTTCATATAAGGTCCCTCCCTTGAGTCCTGAAAGTCTCTCACCTCCCAGATCTTTGGTGCATTATGGAGGGTCACCCCAACCTCCTAACTCCTGAGATTGACTGTTTCTATTCTTTCTGCTTGCCCTCAGGACATCAGTCCTATTCCCTCACTAATACCAGATAAGGTTCCCCTCTCCCCCACAACCCCCCAGTCCACTTTCCTTCCCACTTGTGATTGCTTTCTTCACTCTTACAAGTAGGATTGAGATGTCCTCACATGGGCACTCAGCTTGTTGAACTTTTTGAGTTCTGTGGACTGTATCTTGGGTATTGTGTACTTTTATTTTTTGTTAATATACACTTTTTAGTGATTACATACCATACATTTCTTTTTGGGTCTGAGTTACCTCCCTCAGAATGATATTTTCTAGTTCCATCTGTTTGCCTGAAAGACTCAGGATGTCCTCATTTTTAATAGCTGAGTAGTATTCCATTGTGTAAATGAAGCACATTTTCTGTATCCACTCTTCTGTCCTGTGACATCTTTGTTGTTTCCAGGCCCTGGCCATCACAAATAAGGCCACTATGAAAATAATTTGCCCTTTTTGATATGGTAGGGCATCATTTTTTCCCAATTTTTATTAGGTATTTATTTCATTTACATTTTAAATTCTATCCCCAAAGTCCCCTATACCCTCTCCCACCCCGCTCACCTACCAACCCAGTCCCAGTTCTTGGCCCTGGTGTTCCCCTGTATTGAGGCATATAAAGTTTGCAAGACCAAGGGGCCTCTCTTCCCAATGATGGCTGACTAGGCCATCTTCTGCTACATATGCATCTAGAGACATGAGCTCTGGGGGTGCTGGTTAGTTCATATTGTTGTTCCACCTGTAGGGTTTCAGACTCCTTCAGCTGCTTGGGTACTTTCTCTAGCTCCTCCATTGGGGGCCCTGTCTTAGTCAGGGTTTCTATTCCTGCATAAACATCATGACCAAGAAGCAAGTTGGGGAGAAAAGGGTTTATTCAGCTTACATTTCCATACTGCTGTTGATCAACAAAGGATGCAGGACTGGAACTCAAGCAGGTCAGAAAGCAGGAGCTGATGCAGAAGCCATGGAGGAATGTTCTTTATTGGCTTGCTTCCCCTGGCTAGCCCAAGACTACCAGCCCAGGGATGGTCCCACCCACAAGGGGCCTTTCCCCTTTGATCACTAATTGAGAAAATACTTTACAGCTAGATCATTTGGCATTTCCTCAAATAAAGCTCCTTTCTCTGTGATAACTCCAGCTGTGTGAAGTTGACACAAAACTAGCCAGTACAGGCCCTGTGTTCCATCCAATAGCTGACCGTGAGCATCCATTCTGTGTTTGCCAGGCTTTGGCATAGCCTTAAGAGACACCTATATCAGGGGTCCTTTCAGCAAAATCTTGCTGGTGTATGCAGTAGTATCTGCATTTGGTAGCTGATTACTGGATGGACCCCTGGGTGGGGTAGTTTTTGGATGGTCCATCCTTTCATCTCAGCTCCAAACTTTGTCTCTGTAACCCCTTCCATGGGAGTTTTGTTCCCAATTCTAAGAAGGGGCAAGGTTTCCACATTTTGGTCTTCCTTCTTCTTGAGTTTCATGTGTTTTACAAATTGTATCTTGGGTATTCTAGGTTTCAGGGCTAATATCCACTTATCAGTGAGTGCATATTATGTGAGTTTTTTTGTGATTGGTTTACCTCACTCAGGATGATACCCTCCAGATCCATCCATTTGCAGAGGAATTTGATAAATTCATTGTTTTTAAGAACTGAGACATATTCCATTGTGTAAATGTACCACATTTTCTGTATCCATTCTTCTGTTGAGGGACATC
>NC_034613.1:53309396-53311056 GCF_900095145.1 Mus pahari
TGAGTTAATTTTATATTGAACCACTTTGCTGAAGTTGTTTATCAGGTTTAGGAGTTCTCTGGTGGAATTTTTTGTGTCACGTATGTACACTGTCATATCATCTGCAAATAGTGATATTTTGACTTCTTCCTTTCTAATTTGTATCCCTTTGACCTCCTTTTGTTGTCTAATTGCTCTGGCTAGGACTTCGAGTATTGAACAGGGAGGAGAGAGTAGACAGCCTAGTCCATGACTTTATGGGGATTCCTTCGAGTTTCTCTACATATTTGATACTGGCTACTGGTTTGCTGTATATTTCTTTTACTGTGTTTAGCTATGGTCTGTGAATTCCTGATCTTTACAAGATTTCTATCATGAAGGGATGTTGGATTTTGTCTAACAATTTCTCAGCATGTAATGAAATGATCATGTGTTCTTTTTTTTTCAGTTTGTTTACATAGCAGATAAAATTGATGGATTTCTGTATATTGAACCTTCCCTGCATCCTTTGGATGAAGCCTATGTGATCATGATGGATGATCATTTTGATGTGTTCTTGGATTTGGTTTGTGAGAATTTTATTGATTATTTTTGCATTGATATTCATAAAGGAAATTGGTCTAAAGTTCTCTTACTTTTTTGGGCCTTTGTGTAATTCAGGTATCAGTGTAATTGTGGCTTCATAGATTGAATTGGGTTGTGTTCCTTCTGTTTCTATTTTGTGGAATAATTTGAAGAGTATTGGTATTAGATCTTTGAAGGTTTGATAGAACTGTCCACTAAATCCATCTGGTCCTGGACTTTTTTTGGTTGGGAGACTATTAATGTCTGTTCCTATTTTTTTACGGGTTATGGGGCTGTTTATCTATTCTTGCTTTAACATTGGTACCTGGTATCAGTTCCATTTCAACCAGATTATCAATTTTGTTGAGTAAAGATTTCTTTAATAGTATCTGATTTTTTTTTTTTTTTGTATTTCCTCAGTTTCTGTTGCTATGTCTCTGTTTTCATTTCTGATTTTGTTGATTTGGATACTGTCTCTGTGCTCTTTGTTTAGTTTGGCTATAGGTTTAATGATCTTGTTGATTTTCTCAAAGAACCAGCTCCTGGTTCAGTTGATTCTTTTTATAGTTCTTTTTGTTTTTACTTTGTTGGTTTCAGCCCTGAGTTTGATTATTTCTAGCCTTCTACCCCTATAGGAATTATTTGCTTCTTTTTCTTCTAGAGCTTTCAGGTGTACTGCCAAGCTGCTAGTGTATACACTCTCCAGTTTCTTTTTGGAGGCACTTATGCAATTTCCTCTTAGCACTTCTTTTACTGTTTCCCATAAGTTTGGGTATGTTGTGACTTCATTTTCATTAAATTTTAAATGTCTTTTATTTCTTTCTTTGTCACTTCCTTGACCAAGTTATCATGGATTAGAGTGTTTTTCAACATCCACATGTATGTGGGCTTTCTATTATTTGTTTTCACATGGGGTCTGTTTGACATCTGCCCAGGATTTTCTTTCATACTTTCTGGTGAGAAGTCTAGTGTAATTCTGATAGGTCTACTGTATTTTGTTACTTGTCCTTTTTCCCTTACCGCTTTTAATATTTTTTCCTTCTGTAATGAATTTGGTGTTTTGATTATTTTGTAACAGGAAGAATTTCTTTTTCTGGTCCTTTTTTTTTTATTTTTT
>NC_034613.1:53312086-53317496 GCF_900095145.1 Mus pahari
CATGTGTCCTTATTACCAGTTGGAAGATCTTCTGGGTATATGCCCAGAAGTGGTATTGTTGGGTCCTCCGGTAGTACTATGTCCAAATTTCTGAGGAACCGCCAGACTGATTTCCAGAGTGGTTGTACAAGCTTGCAATCCCACTAGCAATGGAGGAGTGTCCCTCTTTCTCCACAACCTCGCCAGCATCTGCTGTCACCTGAATTTTTAATTTGGACTTCTGTAGGCTTCTTGAATGTTCATGGGCATCTCTTTCTTTAGGCTATGGAAGTTTTCTTCTATAATTGTGTTGAAGATATTTACTGGCCCTTTATTTTGGGAATTGTCACTCTTTTCTATACCTATTATCCTTAGGTTTGGTCTTCTCAAAGTATCCTGGATTTCCTGGACATTTTGAGTTAGAAGCTTTTTTCACTTTGCATTTTCTTTGACTTTCGTGTCAATGCTTTCTATACTATCTTCTGCACCTGAGATTCTCTCTTCTATCTCTTGTATTCTGTTGGTTATGCTTGCATCAATGGATCCTGATTTCTTTCCTAGGTTTTCTATTTCCAGAGTGGTCTCACTTTGTGATTTATTTATTGTTTCTATTTCCATTTTTAGATCCTGGATGGTTTTGTTCAGTTCCTTCACCTGTTTGGTTGTTTTCCTGGATTTCTTTAAGAGATTTTTGTGTTTCCTCTTTAAGGGCTTCTACTTATTTACCTGTGTTGTCCTGTATTTCTTTAATGGAGTTATTTATGTCTTTCTTAAAGGTCTCTATCAGCACCATCAGATTTGATTTTAAATCCAAATCTTGATTTCTGGTGTGTTTGATCCAGGACCTTCTCTTGTGGGAGAACTGGGTTCTGATGATACCGTGCAACCTTGGTTTCTGTTGTTAAGTACCTGTGCTTGCTTTTGCCATGTGGTTATCTCTGGTGTTACTTGGTCTTGCTGTCTGTGGCTTGAGATTGTCCTTCATGTGGGCCTGTAAGCCTGTGTCAGCACTCCTGGGAGACCAGCTCTTCCTTGGCAGGACCTGTGCACAGAGTACTGTGGAACAACCCCAGCTCCTGGGTGCAGATGAAGGCTGGAAGGGCCCTTTTCCAGCTGCTCCACCACTCTTGCCAACATCATACTTAATACCATATATTATTTTACCGTATAATATAATATGTGTATGCATGAAACAACAATTAATTATAAAAGAAGTCATGAATAATTTAACATAGAAATATTTTCCAGATGTGGTAGCCATTAATAACAAGTGAATACTGAGCATATGAAATGTGTGCAAGTTGAAATGACATAGCACATGATTATCAATTATTCTCTTGATGTTGAAGACAATAAAGGAAGATAGATTAAAATACCAGGTTGGATAAGCTTGCAAAGTGCTTCCTGCACAAGTAGAGCATCTGAGTTCTGAACCCTAAGACTCATAAGAAGCTTTGCTTGAAACTGCTTATCTGTAATTCCAGCTATTTTAAAGTATAATGTGGTCAGAGAGTACCGAGAGGCTCATAATCCGGGTGGGCTGGTATAATCTCTCTCTCTCTCTCTCTCTCTCTCTCTCTCTCTCTCTCTCTCTCTCTCTCACACACACACACACACACACACACACACACACACACACACAGAGGGGTAGAAGATACAGAAACAGTGAGAAATAAAAAATCTTGTGCATGTGTTTTAAATTTATTTTTTATTTTTGAGATTATAATATAATTACAAAATCTCTCCCTTCCCTTTCTTTGCCCCCAAACCTCTCATATACTGTGGGGCCATAGAGGAACAAGCCTTGAGCAAGAGTGGGATTAAGGTTTATTGAAACCTCAGAAATCTTATCCTGAGATAGGCAGGAGTAGGACCAATGCTCCCTGCCCTGGCACACATAGCTCTGATAGCCCAGTACTTCCAACCATTGACTCACCAGAGGGTGTCACATAGCTTGTAGTGAGGTTAAAGGTGCCCCTTATATGTCTCATCCTGCAGCACCTGGAATTCCTCCTCATCCAAATATGTTATCTCAAGCACCCTGGTTCAGACCAATGAGGAACACTCATTCTATACAATCTACTCAACTCCCAAAGGTTTAAATAGATTTGCTTCTCAACCCCAAAAGTAAACCAGTTCTCTGAAGCTCTTTCTGGGTGTGTGTCTTTACTCTCTCACAGCTGACAAAGGTCATGCCATTACCCACTCATGGCTGCCTATGCATCTCTCCATTTAGTCTAGCGACATATTTGCAACAGGCCTGGTTACCCTAAGGAGAAGATAAGGACAAACGTACACAATATACTCCTTCTAGTTCTCCTTTAAAATAATGTTATTTTAAAAAACTAATTGTTATTTAATGCTGTACAGGAATATTTATCCAGCAACATGGTTGTTCTGGAAAGTATTATATCCAAAAACATTCTAGGTCTTTGTGGTGTGGCCAGAACACAGACATGCCCTGGATTACAGCATAATCTGGATGGAATTCAGGTATGCTATTAGTACACACCTTTAATCCCAAACAAAGAAGGTATAATTAGTTTGCAGAAGGAAAGTATGCTTAAAAGTGATATCTAATTGAAAGACAGGCAAAGTAACAAATCAGAGAAAGATTTGACAGAATGAGTCAGAAATAGGATACACCCAACTCACACATGAATAACATAGGAAAGAGAATACTTAAAGCATATATAGAGAAAAGTGGTATACTATGCAGTATGTGTGTAGGGCAGTTTTACTGGGACAGTTCTACAGAGACAGGTTGCAAAGAGAACAAGCTAAACACAAGTGAAGACAGAATGAGTCAGAGAATGAAAAGGAACTAGAAAAGTAGGACCTACTGCCAAATTTAGTATGAGGCTAGGTGAAGCAAATCTGTCAGAAACAGAGAGAAGCTGGATTGAATCATTTAGCTTGGGAAACTAAATTTTATAAAGGCTAGAAGCTTCCAGTCTTAGGACTAGGGGGAGTTAGAACAGAGAAATAAATGCTCCAGGCACAGCCCTGGCTGTATGTTCTCACAGCTTGCATATGGCTCTCATTTCATCACTTTATATGAGGAAACAAAGCAACATTTTATAGAATGCACACATGTACATCCACACACAAACATTTATATATAACATGATCATTTATACAATTATGTATACTGTTACTTGTATATATATTTTCAAGGGTGAGCTTCTTTCACTGAATAATCAAATGATGTGCATTTCTATTTATATTGATATTTATCATTTATTTATAAGTAATATTTATTGAATATTAATTATTCATTAAATATTCATTATTTTAAAATATTTATTAATATTAAATAGTTATAGTAATCATTTGTACATATTATATATAATTTTACAAATAATATATATAAGCCATAATTAAAGTTACTAGAATTTGTTCCATCTCCATTTCCAAATGTCACTACTAGATGTAAAATTTCTTTGTGGTTCACACTTGGGGCATACATGCATTTTACTGCCCAATGATTTAATTTACTACACATTGAAGTTATTAATTTTACCTTTATATATAATATGAGCACAATACCAATAGAGGTATGACACTGTCAGTGAAAACTATGGCATTCTTCATATTGGCATGAGTTTAGCAGGGCAACATCAAGGAAGTAAATGTTACTTTGTGGATCTAAATTCAAATAAATTATATAGATATAATTTCTATGTATTTCATTACTTAAATTTATACTTCAAGATGGAAAGAGAAAATATACCTTTGCTCTGCAGGAGCAAATGATCTTGAAATGTTTATGGTGAGCTGCTGTCTTGGTTTTATATTTTTGTTTGCGTTTTCGTTTCTAACTAGAAGTCTCTGATGAACAGGGAGTAACAATAATCATTAAACCTGAATTAAATAAGTGACTGAGATTACTGGGGATTTTACATTTCAAACCCATTTTATTACTCCCTACATGATATGACCAAACAGGTTTTTGAAAAATCTGTTCACAAGTTGGTTTATGTGCACTATCTTACTTTAGCTGTGTGCATCTGTATTCATTGATATGATTCCCAAGTGTTGCCAGGATAGAATTAGAACAATAACATTATCTATACAGTGATACTCCAGTGTATCATATAATCTTTCTGTTATGACATTCCAAAAACCATGCTGTCGATGACTGGAAAAATCTAAAGCTATGCCATCTTATGCATGAAAGAAAATTATGGCATTATAAAGCAGACAATAATTATCAAAATATGTTTGAATTCCACATATGGATTCCTTAATCAGAAATATGGTTTTAACTATCTATTCATTTTTAGCTATGCTTAGTTCCAGAAACAAAATAGATATAACTACAAAAATATTTGGTTTTTACAAATATATAATTTACATTTAGGAATGGGATGGTACATTTTGCGATGTTAAGAATGGAAGAAGTATCATCTAATTTAAGGAAAGTATTTCATACTCACACAAATTTAAATGAGATTAGTATTTTCATAAACACTGATAACAAATGTGCAGATATCAGATAGAAAATATGTTTAACATATTTAACATGTTTAAAATATTTTAGCATACTTAACACAAGCAAGTATATGGTATTGAAACCTGAGAAAAATAACTGGTACTAATATGTAGCAGGCATAGGAATATAATTCACGCTTTTCTAATAGGGAAATTGAGGAGAGGTGGTCCTACCTGGAAATCTATTTCAAAACAAAGGCAAAAGTTCCAAAAAATTTAAATCCATAAATCTCAAATTGGGTCCCAAGAAGGCTTTACTTTCCTGAACATCAGACAAAAGAACTGAAGATTCTTTGACCATATCTTTATATATACTTCAAACATACTATAAAGAATGTTTCTGAAATTTTATTTAAATATACATTTTGATTAAACTATAATTACATCATTTTCCTCTTCCTTTCCTCCTTGAACCAGTTCAGTGTGTTTGCTCCTTACTCTCACAAATGTATGGTCTCATTGTTTTTATTGTTATTGTTACACACACACACACACACACACACACACACTCACACACACACACACACACATATATATATATATCCTGTTGAGTCTGTTTTCTATTGCTTGCCTGTAATGATTGTTTTGCTTTGTAATTGTCAAGGTGTTATAAGAACATTGTGTGTATCACATATTTCATAAATATCCAAGATAGCATAGAGCCAGTTTTTGTCAGAAAACAATGAAATACGTAGTACTTAATATTAATAACTTTTAGTGGTGGTTTGAATGAGAAATGTCTCTCATAAGCTCACTTATGTGAATACTTAGGTTTTGATTCTGTATGGAAAGGTTTAGTTGGAGAGGTCTGGTGGAGGGAGTATGTAGGGGTGAGTTTTAAAGATTCATAACAAGACCCAGTGTGAATCTGAATCTGCTCTCTCTCTCTCTCTCTCTCTCTCTCTCTCTCTCTCTCTCTCTCTCTCTCTCTCTCTCT
>NC_034613.1:53317551-53333559 GCF_900095145.1 Mus pahari
TCTCTCTCTGTCTCTCTCTCTCTCTCTCTCTCTGTGTCTCTCCCTGGTTCCCTGCCCCATCCTTTCTCTTTTCTTCATGCTTTCCTTTGAAGGTGTGAGCTGAGCTTCCTGATCCTGCTGCCCTGCTTCCCTGACATGAATTTCCACTTTCAACTGATTGCCATTGTTTGTGGTGTTTTTTCACAGCAACAGAAATGTAACTAATACAAGTTTAACATTTTTCAATAATAATGCACCTTTACTTAAAATATTTTTTTGAATATGGAATGGAAATTTTTCAGACATTTTTATTTATTTGGGAAATATAGCAACTGATTCAATGGCTAGCTTCTTTGCAATGTTGTCCTTAATACATCTTCTCCCTTATCTACTTAGTTTCTGTTTTCTAAATAATTTAAGACTTACTTTTTATTAATTTGAATTATGTATACATGCATGTGTCTCTGTATATGCTTGTGACTACAGGAGTCTGCAAGCTGAACTATTAATACAAAGCTCTTTCCTAAATTCCACCATGCTTATGTGGAAAAGACTAATTCAGTTATGTAGTTGAATCATCCTTTGCTCACTCTAGCCTTGAGCCAAGAAAACGCTAGGGAACTGAAAAGAAAGTAGTAGAAGTACAATGGCCAGAAAGATATTTTACAAAGATTCTTTTCAATATTATGAGGCCATTTTCTTATATAATTTAATCTTCAAATAAATAAGTGGCATAATTTTGGTATTAGACATTTTGTTTCAGGTATTGTAGTGCTAGAGATTAACTCCCTGGCCTTGTGAATGTTAGGTAAGCAATTTACAAATGATCTGAATCCTCAATTCATTACTGAATTCTTCAGTATGTGGAGCTGAATTGCCCTTAATTTAGAACGTTACATGGATTCATTATAAGTGGGGCTAGTAACACTGATAATGAATGTAACAGAATTTTACACTTAAGAACTTTTATACTTCCATTGTTCTTCTTTTATGTTCTACAGTTTCCATCATAATTTGAAAGCACCAACTAGATTAACATGCATTATAAAGATCATCTATTGATTCTCATGCAAATTTTAAATGCTTATATAATTGTGTCCAGTGATTTTTTTTACAGTATAATACTCAACCCAGGCCAAGTAGTGATGGTGTACTCCTTTAATCCCGGCATTCTTGAGCCAGAGACAGGCAGATCTCTGCTAGTTTAAAGCCAACTTGATCTACAGACTGAGCTCCAGGACAGGCAGGGTTATGCAGAATAACTCTATTAAAAACAAGCAATCAAAGAACAACAACAACAAAAAGAATTAAAAAGAAACTCATTCTCAGATATCCAACACTTATATATAATCATATTTCATATGTTATCACAGTTATCTGAATATCTGCATATATATGCATAACAGAAGTTGAGATTTAAAATTCTGTTGTTAGTGAATTTGATAATAATTTAGTTTAATAGTATCTGTTACATGTGATTTTTCTTAAAAGTTTTGTCACCCACAGAAAACATATGAGTAATTCTTACATTGGTCACTGAAAAAAATTAAAATTCTAAAGAACTAAGGATATTACTCTCTTTTAAATTATTTCAGATGGCAACCCTTAAATTAAAAACTTGTATCTGAATGTAGAACCCATACCTACGAGATAGTCCGTCTCAATGGATATACATGGGTAAACTACATTGAGAAGTTGACATTTGAGCCTGTTTTGGAAAACTAATGAGCTGTTTGACAGATGAAGACAAATTCAGTTGGGAGAAAAGAGCAAGCATTTCAGAATAAAAACACCATAGAAGGAAAGACATCATTATAAGATGATGCATTTTTCATTTATCTGTGGAAAATATAGACAATTATTTAACAATAGCATATTTTCAGTATAATGTTAACTCGAAAAGTTCCTTTTACTTTTTACCTGTCAATTTCAGGTTTATATGTAACTCTACATCTTCCAGCCTTGTCACATCAAACAAACAAAGAATATTAGACTTTCTTGCCAATATTTCTTCTTCTTAATTGATACAGCTTCCCGCCATAAAGATCAAATTAGATAAAATCAGAAAAACTTAGAAAACTCTAAAGTTGTCTAGAAAATTTAG
Source organism: Mus pahari (assembly GCF_900095145.1). Taxonomy (NCBI): domain Eukaryota; kingdom Metazoa; phylum Chordata; class Mammalia; order Rodentia; family Muridae; genus Mus; species Mus pahari. The sequence goes on from NC_034613.1 coordinate 53,319,635, forward strand.
TTTTATTTTATTTATTTATATTATCTTTCATACAAATGGACAAGAAAATGTTAAAGTTTGTTATATCACCTTATATAGTATAAATAAATCTACTTTATTTAAGAACACTCCTTTTGTCATATCATCAGCAACTTTTAATCAGATGTCATTGTTAGTATGGAGCAATGACTGAACTCCATTTTATTAATGACATTTTAGTTGTTATAAATGACAATCTTTTCTATTGGCTATTAGACAATAGTGTGCTATTCCTACAGTTTAAATGGCCTATGAAAATAGTTTTGACTTCTTTTTATGGCATTTTTAGGTATTTTTGTATTATTCATTCCAGGCAGATTGTCAAAAATTTTCTCTTTACATTTCCTCTCTACTTTATGTCTGTCATAAATTATTATAATTCTTTTTAAACAAACTAACTCTGAGAAGAATTTTCAGTGTTTCTACATGCAGAAATAACATAACATTTATTAAGGTACTGAAAGTATGTTTTTATTTACATAGTACTTTTATCTATGTTTGGAATATGCAAGAACATAGGGACCTAAGAACTAGATAAAGTGAGATAATTATAGATATTCAAGCAGACACTATTTTTTTCAGAATTTTTTTTTTTTTTTTTTTTTTAGCAAACCTGTAATAGTGACTCTACTAGAGGAAGGCACAGGAAATGAAGGTAATGAATAATTTATGTGAGCTACATATTAAATCAACTCTGATGCATATAAAGTAAGGGTTTAAAATTGTAAATTTTAAAAAGTTTAAGTCATGAAATGAGTATAGCAATTATATTGGGTGAAAATCAGAAAACATTTCAATGTAGCGTACGTTGAGATTTCTATTTGATGTGTAATACATGGAATTTCACTTCAGATATTCTATGCCTTATATCTGAAAAGTGTAAATACTTTTAATTAATTAATGCATTTATGCACTTTACATCCTGTTCACTGACCCTTCTCCCAATCATACTTTCCCACAATCTTTGCCCCATCACTACCTCTCTTTCTTCTCTGAGAGGGTGGGATCTCCCCTAGATATCCCTTCACCCTGGCACATGAAGTCTCTGTAGGGCTAGACACATCCTCTCCCACTGAGGCCAGACAAGGCAGCCCAGCTAAAAGAACATATCCCACAGACAGGCAACAGCTTTTGGGATAGTGCCCACTCCAGTTTTTAAGGACACATATTAGGATCAATCTGTACATCTGCTACATATGTGCTGGGCAACCTAGGTCCAGCCATTGTGTGCTTTTTGGTTGGTAATTCAGTCTCTGCAAGCAACCTGGGTCCAGGTTAGTTGACTTTGTTGGTTTTCCTGTGGAGTTCCTATCTCCTTTGGATATTTTAACAGTAGTTCCCTTTCAAGACTATTGGAAGCTTAAGTCATTTGGAAAGATTATTATATGGTATTATAAATAATGCTGATTGTATATGTATTCATATATATATATATAATATGCATATATTCAATATATTTAATACAGTGTCTCTCTATGCAGTTCAAGCTGTCCTGAAACTTAGTATGTAGACCATGCTGGCCTCAAACTCACAGGATATATCTGCCTCTGCCTCTGCCACCTAAGCACTTGCATTAAAGGTATGTGACATGATGCTCAGGAAAAATATATTTTATAATGTATTTTTCTTCCAAGTAGTAAAATCATATTATATAAAGTTTATAACATTTAAAATATGATTTGTTGTATGTGAAATAGGGGATTTCTTCTACCATGCTTATTGCATTAGTTGAATTTACTATCATAGTGTTCAAAAAAGTACTAAGTGCTCAATAAAAGGGTGTTGAAGAAATACATGGTTGAACACTATTTTAGGTTCCTCTACTGCAGTACCATTTTAAATGGCAGAGAACAAATTCATTCCTGAAATTATAAAAAGCAAAGTGTCAGTTCTGGCAGGGTCAGATATAAAGGATATTTTTTCTTTTCTATAAATGTCTTGTTCTTTAGATGATTATTCCTTGGTATTTAGTTTGACTCACTGGTCTGTTGATGCCAAGAATATGATTAAATAGCAGCTCCTTTTATAATAAAAAATTGTTCAGTTTATCATCACAAAAATGTATTATATAAAAAGGAGTATTAGTATATTTTATAGAGTTTTTTATGACTTTTAATGTTACCATTATACAGCAAAATTCAATGGACTAGGGATATTTTTAGTGCTTGAGGTGAATAGTAAAACAATGACTTGAATTGTCTGTTTTATACTGGGGCCTGAACCCAGGGCAATGGACATATCAGAAATCACTCTTGTACTAAGCTACTTTTTTAACTTCAAATTTCTTTTAAACACTCAAATATGTCACCTGTGTACTAAAAATATGAACCAAAAAAAGAGCAGAGAAAACAGTTTGCGATGTATCTCCAATTAAAAAAAGAAAAATAAATGAACAAAAGTTTAGAGCTAAATGCACAGTACACAGCACAAATACTTAACAAGTTTTAGAAGTAATATAATGCAAATTAAAAGGATTTTGGAATGGATTATTTCCAATATTAGAAAGGAAATTAGAAGGATTTTCTTGATCCATGGTCAAAAAAATTACAAAGATCATAGGGGAACTGAACACCCTCAAATTTTCTGGTGACTATAAATTGTTCCTTTAGACTGAAAGACAACCAAGGAAAGCAATGTAACTTCGTAACTTGAAAAGTTTTATTCATTATCCTTTGTTCAAACATTGAACTTCTAGCAATATATTCTATGAAAATATTAACAAAAGGAAGTACTTGATTTTCTGAACATATATTTATAATAAAATTTTATCAGTATAAAATAACAATAGAATTTTAAATGTTGATTTAAACTATTTATTAAATAACTCCATATGTATTATATCCTAAGAAATGTTGCAGAAGACAAAAAGATAAGAGTTTTAGAATGTATTCATTCTTATATACTCTTTGTCTTCATGCTCTTATTTCAATTACTCCTCATGACAACACTAAATGATAATTACTTTCCTATACCACAAAGGAGAAATTAGATCATCAAAAAGAATAATGCATTTTCATAAAGTTTTAAAGGTCAAGATATTAAATTTGAAAGGCAAGGCTCTTAATAGAATATAAAGCATATATTTGAACACTTGGAAAGAACAAGGTATCATATAGAGACATATCCTATATTTACCAATTTCTTTTGCTTCAAAGATAGATACAGGTATATAGCTGGATTATTTTCTTGCAAAATAATTTTCGTCTCTTTTTGAAAATAATTTTTCTTCAGTAAGTCTTTATGTAAATACATACTCTGTGCAAACTATATATTGTTAATTTTTACATTTAACTTTGTACTCTCTGAGGTTTTTGCCTATTGATTAAATATTTATGTTTTCATTCATTAAGTCTTTACTGACTGCAGCTTTCTCACCCTCCTCTGCTTTGAGCCCCCTCTCAACTCTCCTCCCCTCACCACATTCACTTTTTCTTTAGAGAAGAAGAAGCCTCCCATGAATATCAACCCACCTTGGCATACCAAGTTGCAGTAAGACTAGGTTTCTCTCTCTCTCTCTCTCTCTCTCTCTCTCTCTCTCTCTCTCTCTCCCTCTCTCTGTTATTTTATTTATTTAACCAAATGTTGTCTCCCTTCCTGGTTTTCCTTCTGTAGCTTCCCTAACCCCTCCCCTCCTCACTGCCTCTATGAGGGTGCTCCCAGTCCCATCCACTTTTGCCTCACTGCTGTAGTATTCTCCTATGATGGTGCATAGAACCTCCATGGGAGCAAGAACTGCCCCTCCAACTGATGCCACATAAGGCAACCCTCTGCTACATATTCAGCTGGAGCCATGAGTCCCTCAGTGTGTACTCTTTGGTTGGTAGCTTTGTCCCCAGGAACTCTGGGAGGTCCTGTTAGTTCTTTTGAGGCTAAACAAGGCAGCTCAGTTAGGGGAAAAGGATCTAAAATCCAAGCAACGGAGTCAGAGTGAGAGCCTTTGTTCCTGCTGTTAGAGGTCCCACATAAAGATCAAACATCATACATTTGTGTAGGGAACCTAGGCCCATCCTATACACATTCTCTGCTTGCAGGTTCAGTCTTAGTGAGCCCTTATGGGCCCAAGATAATTGATTCCCTAGGTTTCCTTGGGTTGTGTTGAGTTGTGGGTGGTTGTGTATCTATTTCCATTCTTCTACATTCAGACATCTAGTAAGACCAGCACCACTTGTTGAAAATGCTTTCTTTTTCCATTATATGTTTTTGGTTTTGTTTGTTTGTTTTTTCAAAAATCTACTGTCTGTACCTGTTTATTTCTGTTTTTTTTTTTTCTGTTTCTTCCACTTAATTCTGTTGACCAACTTTTCTGTTTTTCTGCCAATACCCTGTGGATTTCATTACTATTACTTTGTAGTACAACTTGGCATCTGAGATGGTGATACCTCCAGAGAGTTTTATTGTATAGGATTGTGACACCCATCTTGGGTTTTTTTCTTTTTCCAAATGAAGCTGACTATTCTTCTTTCAAGGTCTATACAGAATTGTGTTATAATTTTGATGTGAATTATGTTGAATATTTCAGTAAGATGGTAGTTTTAATTATGTTAATCCTATCAATACATGATCATAGGAGATCTTTCCAACTTCTGATATTTTCTTCAATTTATTTCTTCAAAGAGTTGGTATTATTTTCATAAAAGTCTTTCACTTGTTTGGTTAGAGTTATAAGAAAATATTTTATATTATTTGTAGGTATTGTGAAGTGTGTTGTTTCCCTAATTTCTTTCTTTGCTAATTTATCATTTATATAAAAGAGGGCTACTGATTTCTTTGAGTTAATTTTGTATTCAACCACTTTGCCGAAGGAATATATCAGCTGTAAGAGTTCTCTAATAGCATTTTTGGGATCACTTATGTATACTATCATATCGTCTGGGAATAGTGATATTTTAACTTCTTCNTTTCCAATTTGTATCCCCTGATCTACTTTAGTCATCTTATTGTTCTAGCAAGAATTTCCAGTACTATATTAAATATATAGGGAGACACTTGGCACACTTGTCTTTTCCTGATTTTAGTGAAATTGCTTTAAGTTTCCCTCCATTTAATTTAATGTTGGTTATTGGCATGTTTTATATTGTCTTTATTGTGTTTATGTATGTTCCTTATATCCTTGATATCTCTAGACATTTATCATGAAATAATTTTGGATTTTTCAGCATGTAGAGAGATGATCATATTTTTTTCAGATTTTATATGGTGGATTACAGTGATGGATTTTTATATAGTTTAACATCCCTGCATCCATGGGATGAAGCTTCCTTGATCATGTTGGATAATGTTTTTGATGTTTTCTTGGATTCAGTTTATGAGGTGTAGAACTTTTTAATCCCAGTCTAAGGTTTTACCCCACCTCTGACCATCCAGTTCCTAGGTAAAAGATACTCAACTTTTCTTATTTCAAATAAGCCTTAAATGGATCAAGAACTGGTCAGATATACAGCCTCTATGTTATTAGAACAAAAATACTTTGAATATTTTAAAATCAATTTTCATATTGGAAATTGGTCTGAAAATATATTTTATTGTTGTGCCTTCCTTTGGTTTAGGTATCAGGGTGGCTATGGCCTCATAGAATGAGTTTGGAGGTGTTACTTCTGTTTTGAATTTATGGAAGAGTTTGACAAGTATTGGTATTAGCTCTTCTTTCAAAATCTGGTAGAATTCCGCACCAAAACCATCAAGTCCTGGGATTTTTTTTGGTTGGGAGACTTTTAATTGTGTATTCTCTCAGTTAGATTGGCAAAGAGATTATTGCAAAAAATCAAGGAAACCATGAGCTGACTTTTTGAGCAAATCAAGAAGATAGACAAACTCTTAGCCAATCCAACTAAAAGGCTGAGATAGAATATACAAATTTTAAAAATCAGAAATGAAAATGTGGACATAATAATGGATGCCTAGGAAATCCAAAAAAATCAGTAAGTAATACTTCAAAAGAATTGTATGCCACAAAATTTTCAATGAATGGAGTAATAAATATCCTGAGTATATATTAAGTAAAATATTTTGTTTAATATTTTATACAAAGAAAAGTTGGAGATATATATATATATATATATGATAGAAAGTATCTGGATTATAAAAGAGTACCATGAGACAAAGTGTGTACTTCTTAAATTTTTGAAAAACAGACCACAATTCTGCTATATTTTCTTTTCAATGTGAAACTTCTTCTGTTTAGGAAAAAGAAATATCTAATAGGCTAGGGACCTAGACTCAAAGTGTTGAAAGTAGTGCGAATAGGTTAATGCCAGCTTCTATCTCTTTCCTTCTGACTGCATATGCAATGTGAGCAACTGCTTCAATATCCTGTCATGAAGACTCTTCTGCCATGCTGGACAATACAGTTACACTTTGAACCAAAACAAACCTTTCTGCCTTAAGCTTCTCAGTTATTTATATTTCATGAATGAGTAAAGTATCTAATACACCTAAGCATGCAAGTGGGATTTGTGCTTAGAGAAGGGAAAATGGACATGATGTAGATTTCACAAAAGGGTTTTGAATAAGAAAGTAGACATCTTTAATTCAAATTCACAATCAGCATTAAATATTGATAACAAACTTATATTGTGTTGTTTATTCAATACTATCTGGAGTTAAGGATGGATATATACTATGAACTATAATATCTTCATGTACGATAAATATTACACAGATTTTACATTACCTAAATGTCATGAAATTACCCATGTACTGAAACAAAAGCATTTCTGTAGACATTCTGTGTTGTTATAACAAAATACCATAATCTAAATGATTTAAAAACGACAAAAAAAAATTTGTGCACTATTAGAGACTGGGGAATTCAAAGGTTGGGGGTTTATTTGTGGAAAGGATATAATTTTTGTCATCTCATGGAACCAGTGCAACAAAATAGAAAGAGAAAATGTTGCCAAATTCAAAACACTAGCTTTTTTTTTTTTTTTTACTATGAGCATGAATCCATTCATGAAACCTGAATGCTTAATTTTTTAAATTTGAGACCAAAAAATTATCTTGTGTCAACTTGAAAAACAAAATCTCAAATTGAGAAACTGCTTCCATTAGATGGTCTTGAGAGTTTTTCAGTAGGTTATTTTCTTGATGGCTAATTTATGTAGGAAGGTCCAGTTTACCCTGGGCTGTTCTATCCCTGGGGATATAAGTATGGGTTTTCATAAGAAAGATAGCTGAGCAAGTCATGGAGATCAATGCAGAAAGCAGGATTCCTCCAGTACCTCTGCTCCATTTTCTGCCTTGAGTTTTCTCCCAGATTATCCTTGTGATGGACTGTGGTTTGAGAGTTGTAATAGGAAATAACTGTTTTCTTCCCCAAGTGATTTTTCATCATGGTGTTCATCAGAGCAATAAAAACAATAAAAGTAAACTAGAGAAAGAATAATCCTTCATGACTTGAAACATCTGACATTAATCATTGTCTCCCTATACTGCTATCTTATGAATGTAGAATCTAATAAAGATATTTTAGTGAAAACATGGAGACACTTTTATATGTCCAGAACCATATATAGGTTCATGAAGAAGTCTGTGTTTTAAATATTATAGTAAAAATTAACATTATTTGTTTTACTGATATTGTAGTAAACAATGTTGAAAGTAAATGAAGGATTATTATTTTATAAATACACAGTTTTCCTGTGACATCATTTTTGCCCTCTTAATTTTTTATTTATTTACATTCCAGTTGCTGTCCCCTCTCTGTCCCCTGTCCCTCAGTTACACATCCTATTTCGCTTCCTTTTGCCTCCTAGATGGTGCTCTCCTCACTAGGCCTCCCACTTCCCTGGGACCTCAAATTTCTCAAGGATTAAGAGCATCTTCTACTGAGGCCTGAACAGGTACACCTCTACTACATATGTGCCAGGGTCCTTGAACTGGCCCCTTATATGTTCTTGGTTGGTTGCTCAGTCTCTGGGATCTTCCAGGGGTCTAGGTTAGTTGAGTCTACTGGTGGTCCTATGGAGCCGCCCTCCCTTTCAGTTTCTTCAATCTTTCCCCTATTCAATCACAGGAAGCCCTGACTTCAGTCCAATCGTTGGGTATAAGTATCTGTTTTTGTTTCAGTAAGCTGCTGATAGGGCTTCTTAGAGGACAGGAATGCCAGGCTCCTATCTGTAAGCACATCATATCATAGTAGTATTAGGCCTTGGTGTCCACCCATGGGATGGATCCCAAGTTGGACTGGTCATTGTACCTCCTTTCCTTCAATGTCTCCTCCTTTTTTGTCCCTACATTTTTTTTAGACAGGAACAATTCTGAGTCAGGAATTTTGACCGTGGGTTAGTAATCCTGCCCTTCCACTTGAGATCCTTTCAATCTACTGGAGGTGGAGTCTTTGAGTGTCCTTTACCCTGTGTTGGTCATTTTGGCTAAGGTAACCTCCAATGAGTCATGAGAGTGTCACCTACAGACTTTAAGAAGTATAACAAGCAGAAATGCCCAAGTGAGGAGGCCACAGTCCCACTTAGAAAGTGGAAAGGAACTAATCAATAGAGGCAGAGGGAGGGGCACATGGGTGGAAGAGGGAAGGGGGAGGGGAAAAGGGAACCAGGATCAAATATGAGGGGAGGGGACAGAAGAGAGGTACAAAGGGCCAAGAGGATGAATAGAAATAAGCAATCTCATGGAGTACAAGGTGGGGAGCCTTCTAGAGAGTACCAGAGACCTGAGACATGAGACACTCTTAGGACTCATTTTAGCCCTTCTAAAAGAAATGTAGATTTTAAAATTATAATTAATTGCTTATTTTATTTATTTACATTTCTAATGTTGTCCCCCTTCCTGACCTCCTCTCTATAAAACTTCCTCCTATCTTCTCTCCCCTTTGCCTCTAATAGGGTGCTTCCCAACCCACTCACCCACTCCCATCTCACCAATGGACTGAGCCCAGGAATCTCAATGGAAGAGTTATAGGAAGGACTGACAGAGCTGAAGGGGTTTGCAACCCCATAGGAAGACCAAATAAATGGATCACCCCAGAACTCCCAGGGACTAAACCACCAACCAAAGAAATGATTTTTGAAGTATAAAGGTGAGAAATTTTTGAAAACAAACTGCACAACAGCCTTGCTTGTGACAATATCTAATTTATGTTTGCTAACTTCAAGTTAGTTTTTTTAGATTCAAATACTGTCTTCACTTGAAAGAGGGCTTTGTTATCAAAAACTGAAGACGATCTTAGAGAACAAAATATTAAGAATGCCATGACTATATTCTTCAGAGTCTGAAAATAGTGAAAACAACCATGGATAGGACTGATGAAATTTTTACATTTTGGGGGGGGGGTTAGGAGGGAGGGGGGAATCTGTTACTAATATATGGAATAGGTCTACAATTTTTGAGTCCTATCTAATCCTTATAACTCAGTCCATAATTTTGGAAACTATTCTTGAGAATTGTATAGGTGAAATGTACAGTTCCATTCTCTATGAAAAATCACTGACAATTTAGGGTAAGAAAAAAAATATGTAACCAAACTTTTACAACCTGAAATATTGCCCTTGTCAGGACAGTATTTTGAGCAGTTGCATACTTTTGAAGCCCTTGAAATTTTAAAGTAGCCAAATGCTAATGTGATTTGCTTTACCTTAGGAGGACTTTTTATTCTCCTGAAGCTGGTCACTAAATGAAGCTGTATCTCATAGAACTGTCACAAGAACAAAGAGTAGGTAACATCTCAGGACTGCTCAAGGGTGGACATTTTTACCAATATTTATAACCATTTGCCGCTTTAAATTTGTATATAACACTTATTAATCATTCTTTTTAATTTATCTTTTTTGTTTGTTTGTTTTTTTAGACAGGATTTCTCTGTCTAGCCCTGGCTGTCCTGGAATTCACTCTGTAGACCAGGCTGGCCTCGAAGTCAGAAATTCAACTACCTCTGCCTCCCGAGTGCTGGGATTAAAGGCATGCGCCACCACACCCAGCCTTAATTTATCTTTTAAATCTTTCCCTTTATATATTTTCCTTTCTTTTCCTTCCTCCATACAGTCCCATGTAACACTCTTCAATCTCCTTCAAATTAATGACTCTTTTACCACTTATTCCTATTGTATGCATATATAAGTATATACATACTCATTCTCAAATATAAGCTATTGATTCCATATGCTACATTTATGTATGTTTTCGCGGCTTTATAATTAGTACTGGAAAAGAAATAGATGTGTTCTTCCTCGTGGAACACCATGTCTACAACTCCAAATTTTCCTCAGTTACCTATCTTTTTTTTTTTTTTTTTTTTTGCAGTGTTAATGCTTTGTGGATTTCTCCTGGTCAACTTTGGTATGTCCATTGGTTTCATCCTTGTTCACTTCATATTTAATGAGTCATGTTGGTTAGATTTTATTGGTGTAACTTCTGATATAACTAAGAGACACAATGTCAAACTCTCTGAACCTTTGTATTTGCAGGAAAGATGAGATGCATGTATGAACAGTTGATACCTATAAAGTCATTAGCTTACAGATATTCACTTTCTACTAAGTATCATCTGAATTCTAGTGAATATAAGCTATATGATAATCTATAATAAGTATTTTGAAATGTATTTCTTATTCAAATGCTTAATATATATTATATTTAGAAAATTATATGTACATAAACCTATATATGTTATAATATGAAAATTATATATGCAATATACAAAATAAAATATAATATATCTATATACCTACATATATGCATACATATATGTCTAATGACTGGTAACATATACAGGACAAGAATAGAGTATACTCACTATCTCTAGGCAAGGACAGCATATCTTGGAATTTCTGACCTGCACAAACACACTAAGATGTAGAATGTCAGGTCTAAAATTATATCAGCATAGTTATTGTTTTAATACAGAAACCAAACAAATGGTTTATTGTTGTTATTGTTGTTTTGCTAGTCTTTACATTTATTCAGTGTAAGATATTTTTTGACCAAGATTTATGAAATTTCATGAAAACAGGTTTTCCATGTTTATATATTTTTTGCCACTTTTTATTAAACATTTTATATATTTACATTTCAAATGACACTCCCTTTCTTGTTTCCGCTCTATAAACCCCCTGTCCCATCCCTCTCCCCCTGCTTCTATGAGTGTGCTCCTTTACCCACCCACCCACTCCTGCCTAACCACTCTACACTGGGGCATTAACCTCCACAGGACCAAGGGCCTCCCCTCCCACCGATGCCAAGATAAAACCACCACCCTCTCTTACATATGCAGCTGGAGGTGTGGGTCCATCCATGAAACTCTTTGGTTGGTGATTTAGTCCCTGGGAGCTCTGGGGGCATCTGGTTGTTTGATACTGTTGTTCTTCCTATGGATTTACAATTCCCTTCAGTTCCTTCAGTTCTTCCCCTAACTTTTATATTGGAGGTCCCTGGGCTCAGGCTGTGGATATTTGCATCTGTACTGGTCAGGTGCTGGTATAGCCTTTTGTGGATCAGCCTTTGCAGGCTCCTGTCAGAAAACACTTCTTCATATGAGCTATAGTGTGGGGGTTTGCTGTCTGAGGACAGGATGGATCCCTAGGTGGGGTGGTATTTCCTTCAGGCTCTACTTCATTATTTGTCCCTGTTTTTCCTTTGGACAGGAACATTTCTGGGTTAAAATGTTTGATATGGGTGGTGGGTGCAACCATCCCTCAACTGTAGCCCATGCCTATCTACTGGAGGTACTCTCTCTAGGTTCTATATTCTCTTTGTTGGGTATGAGACTCCAGTTTCCAGGTGTCTGGGACTTTCTAGTGGCTACCACTAGTTTCCCATCCCCCACCGCTATATATTTCTATTTGATTTCCTGACTCTTTGTACTTCTTTTATATCCCTTCCCATTTAAAAGTCAGCATATTGTTTTTGATTCTTTTGGAAACAATCATTAGAATTTTTAACATAAAGTATATCAGCAGTTGTTTGAAATGGTTTTGCAAGAAGTTTCCACAGACATTTTTTTGCTGATCGATACAAATTGACTCAAAAAACAGATAACACATTCTGTTTGTTGTTGTGTGCTAGTCAATTGATCATTCTCCAGAGAGAGTTATATTTTAGCATTCAGCTGAAGAATTAAAAATGAAATGGACTTATTAGTCCTCAAATATAAGAAGCCAGTTTTTCAACCTGATTTCATTGTATCTATTTACATATTTTTGAAGCGCATTCTCATGGGTGCCAAATGGAAAATTAAAGCCATCAAAAATCATTTTAGATTCAAGAAACAAGTAAAAACCAAAAATATTTGGTTAGTTTAGAGACTATTTTTACATCTGAAATTATAGAGTTTCCATAAGGAATAAATTCTTCTATGAGTATCAGTGTTCAGCGTCTAAAATGTTCATGTCACATTTGAAAGAAATCCTCTAAAGCACTGGTTGTCACCCTATGGGTTGCAAACCCTTTACTGGTAGAATAATTCTTTTATAGGGGTCTCATATTCTGCATAACAGATATTTACTTTATGATTCACAATAGTAACAAAAGTATAGTTGTAAATTACCATCAAAACTAATTTTATGGTTTGGATCAACAACATGAGGAAGTGTATTAAAGGGTTGCAGCAACAGGAATGTTGAAAACTACTGCTCTAAATCATGTCAGAATTGCTGCCATCCTTTGACTTTTACCTTGTAGGTAGCGTGGATTTTAGGTATGCATTATCAGTTTTATTTTCAGTTTTCAAAGTAATCTTCATATTGATTTCTATTGTGGATATACTTACTTACAACAGCTCAGGAAATAAAAACAAAAATTCAAAAACAAGAAAGGATTAAATGTTAAGAAATAAACCATAAAAATAGTAAACAGAATGGAAGAAAATATTTAGCTATATATGTAAAGGGATTATTTTCTATAATATATGAAGAAAAATTAAAAATTAAAGAGAAATGAAGTAGTTTAGTAAATAAGTAGGCAATCTAATAGAAAACAAACCTACATTGCTGAAATAATCATAAAACATGAGTTAAATTCATACTAAAAAGCCATAGTAAAAAAATCAGAGAATTTACAAAAAAAAATGAAGTGTATAAAATACATAGAAATGAACCAATGAAACTATACTCCTGGGATTTTGAGGAAGATGACAAACTATAAAAATTGAAGAAAGATAAGCCTTTCAATTACATATGTCACTTGCTCCATGTTTATTGTGAGCTGTCACTTGAGTTTTTAATTCTGACATAACTTAGATCAGTCAGTAATTCTCAACCTTTCTATCACTGCCTTAGCTATGTTCTGAATACATGCCCTTATTCCAACAGGTAAGTGTAGTCCTCACTTCTTTTCAAGGTAACTGTGCTTCAGATGGAGAAGACTGCTGAAAAACAATAAGAGTGCAGGCTTATGAAGAAAAGTCCCAATAGATAAGTTAAAATACATCCACCTAAGGCTCAGAATATTGGGAAAGAGGGGTCAGAAAGATTGTGAGAGTGAGAGGAATTTGGAATTTGCTGGGAAAGTACATCTTCTAAAAATGTCAGAGGTTATACCTATAATGTCTCACCAAAATGGCTGCTTAAAAATCATAAGCTGAGCTAGGACACCACCAAAATATATGCTGAAGGGAAAACTTCATGGGACCTCATATCTATGCAATGAACTACAGGCAATTAAGGAGTGCTGAGGGTGGGAGAAATAATCTTTCTGAGGGAAGAGTACATAGTTGGCAATTCAATACCAAATGGTCAATGTTGAAAGCATACATATGTGTAACATTATACAGACTGAGCACATTGCATATAAGTTTTTAGACATGTAAGTATGTGTACATATATATGTATCAATAGTTGATGAAAAAGAGGACATGGATCTGAAAGAGAGCAAGATGTGGTGTAAGGGAGAATTTGATTTCTTTCTTTATTTCGTCCTTGACCAAGTTATCATTGAGAAGAGTGTTGTTCAGTTTCCAC
>NC_034613.1:53335229-53344070 GCF_900095145.1 Mus pahari
AATGCGATTCTTTCTTTTCCTGTGTGTTGGGGTATTCAGGACTGACTGAGGTGGGAGTGCTATGTTCTGATAATAAGATTCCTACCTTTGCCTTTCGCCATCTGGTGATCCCTGGAGTTAGTTGTTATAGTTGTCTCTGGTTGGAGCTTGTTCCTCCTGTGATTCTGTTAGCCTCTGTCAGCAGTCCTGGGAATCCATCTCTCTCCTGGGTTTCAGTGGTCAGTTTACTCTGTGTAGGGAAGCTCTCCTCTATTAGGGAAGGTGCACAGAAGCCTGGCGTTCAGATCTGCCTCCTTGCTGAAGATGTAGTCCCCAAACAGGGCCTGTCCCAGAAGATGTGTTGCCTCTGCAGTTTATTCACTCACNTGCACAGACTAGCCACTGAGGGACCCTGGACACAATATGACTCTCTCACCTGCTCTGGCAGACAGAGCCCTCACAGGTGGCCACCTTTCCTCTGGTGAGGAAGGTGCCCAAATTTCTGGATCCCGAAACATGATCTGTCCCAGAATTTAGGTTGCTTCTGTCTGTCCCGAAGCTGTGTAGCTTCTGTGGTCCACACTCTTGCTAGGGCAGACTGGAGCCTAAGCGAACTGAAGCAAAGATGGCTCTCCTTCTGGCTCAGGCCTTGAGACTGCTCCTGGGCAGACACCCCTCCTTTGGCGGAATGGTGCTGGATTACTCAAACCAGAAATGTGATCTTTCCCAGAAGCTGTGAGGCTTCCCCAGTCTGCCCTCTCCCTGGTAGTGCACCCATAATTTATTATTTTAACAATCTAGTTACATTTAGGACTTTTCCATTTTGGAGATTTATTGCCATTATCTAGATTCAGAACATGATCATTAACTTAAAAATCTAACTTCTTACATAGTATTCAGTAAATTCCTATTCCTTCATTCCATGGCCATTCACCAACCAATACCCCAGTAAACACAAATTTGCTTTGTGCTTCAACTGGTTAATCTATTTTACTATGTCATATAACCAGAGCTATAAAATATTCAGAATTTTGTGTTTGAAGTTAATCTATATTTTCATCATATGCTAGTCACTAACATCTACGAATGAATAATATATTCTTTAATATATATATAGTACAACTTATTTTATACTTTTATTAAGTAAAATATTTAATGATTTGGATACCAAAATTGATATATCCAATGATATTATTGTCTTTTAATTTTGAGGGAACATCATCATTTCCTCAGATGTTAAATAATTGCTATATTTCCACCACAATAGTGAACTATTCCAGTGTCTCCACATTAAGATAACATGGTATGTCTCAAGGGTTAATAGTATTTTCCACCTGAATGTCCAGTTGTAACAACAGTATTTCTTTCAAGAGCTCTGAGAAAATTCATTGGGATTTTTTTCTCCCCAAATACTTTATTGTTACTACATGAAAAGGAGAAATTAGATTTTTCTACTGTTGTTAATAATGTTTCTTTTAAATAATTATTCTCATTTATTTTAAAACAACATATATATCTATGATCTAAAGTGATATGAAATTCTAAATTTTTGTTTATTGTTTTTCTTTCAATGATTTCAGTCAGTCTATAATCAAAGGTAGGGAAACCCAACAGTGAGTTAAACATTGTCCTGAGACAATTACCTGTCAGCACTCAATGTACACATCACCACTCGTAAGTGGATATTTTATATACTTTTCACAAATAATAAAAATAAAGTTCAGTCATTTACAATTCTTCTACCTTGGTCAACCTGTAAATCACAGCAGGATGTATATGTCATTGTTGTGACCCAAGAGCTGGCATTCTGAGCACTCTCTCTCTTACTGCCATCACTGTAGACTTACCATTACTAATTTAGAAAAAATAAAATTGAAGATTTAACAATAAACATCTTCATTTGTTTGGATGATTAGTTTTCTTAAGCATAGGTTTATTCTAAGTGGTCTTAGCATTGTTGAAAAAACATCTCCTCTGGAAGCATCTTTCTTGTCACACTCCATATACTACTTAGCATTAATTAATTGTGCTTTGTTTTTTTTTTCCTAGCAGCACTATACAAATGAACATAACTACTGATTTTATTCTATTTTAATTTGTTCTGATAAATTCCCATCTGTTGGCCAATAATTTATTCATTTAAATGGCCTTTGAAATCAGAGTTTTTTCCTGTCAAATAATTCTAGGTTGTGACATTTCTGAGTATTGATTTAAATTCCTTCTCCTGTTACTTTATGGGAGAACTATTGCAAAATTAAACAATAATTTCTTAAATTGAAGCAAATTTGGTGGACTTTTACTCTCATGTGTAAGAGTGGATTTTAAATCTCTCTGGCAGAAACTGAAGTGGTGCCTTCAACTCAGCTTTATTAATGTCGGGAGTCTGGAGAAGAATATTACAACAGCAAAGTGGAAGCTAAAATAACAAATGTCACAAGAATGAAAGGATTTATGGATTTAAAGAGTTTGATACTGTAACCATAAGATGGGAAAATTATAACATGGTACTTGAGTCGAAAGATTCTAAGAATCAACCAACTCTTACCACTTGAAATAAACTAAAGGAAGATATGCCCAAAGAAGAAATAGCATTTGTGAAATATATTTGCTTCATCCGGAATCATATAATTGCAGTGTTTTCTCCTGAGAAGCAATTTGCAATGAACAGTCTGAACAAACCTCAAAAATATTTTGCAATGTAATCCTTAATTGGATAAACTTGATACATTGTTTCCTTATAGAAATTAACAAGAAAATGGACCATAATTCCAGTGGGGAAAGATGTAATATAATATAAAACCTAATTACTTAATTGATGAAATATATGTGACAAATATTCTAACACATATGGCATTACATTGAAAAATTATAAATGAGAAAAAAACTAAAGCTAATTATTTTAGAATCTATGTTCCTGGGTCTAAAATATAACAGGATTTTTACACATGTATTTATGATACTATCATTTCCATCGTTAACTTTGTCATGGCTCATACTCATAGTTCTCTGGAAGGCTTCATAATAAGATGTTGGCATGGTACTATGGAGCACAAAGAGGTAAAACACAGACACAGACACAGACACAGACACAGACACAGACACAGACACAGACACAGACACAGACACAGACACAGGCACAGGCACAGGCACAGGCACAGGCACAGGCACAGGCACATGCACAGACAGACACACACACACACACACACACACACACACACACACACACACGCGTGTGCATGCATGCGCGTGCATGCACGCACACACTATTAACATCAATATTTGTCTCCAATAAGATAGTTTATAAAATTGTTTAATAAAATACTAGAAAAAATTAGCTAGTAATTAAGGAAAAATACTTCTATTACTTTTACTACCAGAATTGCATTTTATTTGGATGTTAAGTGTCATCTCATTAGTCTAAGTGATAGTTTATTTAAATGTAATTTCATAATAAAATGTGTTTGACTATTGCAGTGTGATTAGAGAAATTTTGATATAGATCATTATTGGCCTTTAGTTTAGAAGCAGGCAGTACTTCAAACTACTAAATTGAGTGTCTTAATGCACTCTGTAGTGGAGGCTGATTTTATACACAGAAAAGTGCTTCATATTTAACTCAAAGCAAAAGGCCCTGCGTTTTTGATTTTCATACCTTTCTGTCAGAATAATATTCAGTATTTATCTTTTCCCTAAATGACATGTGTTGAATGTTCTCCTAACATGCATTCCAACTTCAATGTGATCCTATGCCTCATGCCTCTATGGGCATCAGAACTCATGTGAATATACCCAAACAGAGACCTTCCCACACACATACACAATTGAAAATAATGCTCTAAACATGCATTCCACTCTAGAGTCATAAAACCAGAAGAAGACTGAAAAAACATGAATCAAGATGGTTAAACAATTTATGGAGCTTAATAGCTATTCATTCTATGAAGCCTAAATATTAGTTGAGATCATTTGACAGTCACATGTTAAAGCTTAACACAAGAAATCTAAACTTGACAAAGACAACTTTTACAGCCTTTGACCATTCAGATGTTGTTTTACTCTTTTTTTTTTTGTTTGTTTGTTTTTTCATTAGTATTCAACAGACCAATATTATTTCTGATTTTATATTTGCTATATCAAAACTATTCCCAATAGGATTCTTAATAAGAATTTTAGGGTTAATAATGGTACTATTGGTCTAAAACTTATATGCATAAATCAAAGAGATTGTATAAATTATAGACAACCAGAGTAACTCTTTCTAGATAAGGTTGTAACATTAAATCAGACATTTAGCTATCTTTATATACTGTATACATTTTTTATTTGTCTCAAACTGTGACCTCAGTAGCCCTATAGCTCATGTGCTGCTATGATTTCATTTTCTAATATTATCATTTCTATACTATTCCTTTGTGTGAGTGAGAATTCTTGGAAAGAAGGCATATCTGAACTGGCTGATTGGTTAAAAATGACTAGAAAACTCCAGTTCAGTTCCTATATTGGGCAGCTCATAAGCAACTCTAATTCCAACTTCAATGTGATCCTATGCCTCATGCCTCTATGGGCATCAGAACTCATGTGCATATACCCAAACAGAGACACTCCTTCCCACACACATACACAATTGAAAATAATTAATCTTCCATAAGGAGTTTATGAAATTGCTACCTCCTTGGGACAAGGGATTTTAGCAAAACTAAATTTGTGTTTCTGGGCCAAGGTCACTTACATCTGACTCAAGAATAAGGCATCTCTTTTGCAACCTTGAGTCAAGAGCTGTGTCTTTCATAAACATTGGTAAGTGGTATGTACTGTTGTCTTAGGACCTTATTTATAAATACCCTCTCCAGAAAATGTTCCTTTTGCAGATAACTACTTCTTTATTTCTTCATGTGCTTTCTGTTTCTACTCAAAAGTCTAATACTTAGAAATGCCCTGAACATCATAATTAAAATTGTAATTCATGTCTTCTTGACCATTTGAATCAATTACTCTTGTTCTAGTTGACTTTGTACAGTCACTATGCTTTATGCATTATCTTTAGTATTTGTCATTTTCTATTACAACTGAAGTATGACTTGGAAAATCATGTTTATTGTTATACCCATAGGTTGCAGAACCACACATGCTCAACATACAGTAGAAAATCAATAATTTTGTAACAGATTAAAGGAAATAAAAATGATATTTTTCAATAAACAATACCCAACCCACAAAATAAATACTTTTATGTTACAATATGCTCTTATATATACAAGTGCATTTGCAAAATGATTTTAAAACTATTAAATTAAACCCATGTCATTGATCTTTGAGAAATGAAAAAATAATTGAATGTGATCAGTCTAAGAGACTTGATAGAATTTGTATTTTGGAGGTGGAAACATCTTCAAACATATTAAACATTTTTTCTTTCATTATACCTTGTCACAAATATTAGGACCTAATACTTTAACTGTCTTACTTGATAATAGAAAAAGTTGAAGCAAAAGTTATAATATACCCTAATAACTTTGCCAAAAATAATCAAAAACTGTTCTCTTCATATGACCACTAGCCATGAAGATTTAGACAAAAGGTTTTTCTATTCCATAAATACACTTCTTTTGATTTTATAAAGGGAACTATTTCTTATAGCATGTTGCTGTCATTTAATATGGCTGACTTCAGTAAGGAAACACACTGTGAAGAGAAGGGCCTTGCAACTGTGGAGTTAATGGCATGCAAAGCCCCACTCTGTTTTCTCTAGCTTGCAGAGAAGACTGATTATATTTGAGGAAAGGTGGTAAATGACTGCTTGAAGGAAAATTGGGAAAAAAATCAATTCTGACTGTCTCTAAAGAGGAAAGTAAATCTGAAAAACAAATGTTCATTCTGGGTTCCTAACCCCAAGAGAACACAGAAGGGGAGTCCCAGTCAGTTAATTCCAGAGCTATCAATCCTACTGAGTAAGAAATTCAGGAAGGCCAGATTGTTAAAGATCTATTGAAATAAGCATTCAGAGTGAATAGTGCAAAAGAATGTTGGTTTTATACTGTTCATTTGAAAGGAGAGATGTAAGTGTAAGTGCTACAAATCCAAGAATACCCACAGGAAAAGTGGAAGGCAAGGACAGAGCATGGTTGTGTCTCTACACACTGCTAGAGACTGTGCTTTATTCCTACTGAAAGTTACCAGAATAACTCAAAATGAGATGTAATCAATATTAACAGTTCTAATTATTATCAAAAGAAAGTGGAGAACTACTTGTTCATTTAAAGGAAAAAACACTTAAGGGGCAAGGACAGAAGTAAAGAAGATGGGTGTCCTGTCTTTTATTTATTAATTTATTTATCTATCTATCTATCCATCCATTCATTCATTCATTCATTTTTTTGTGACCAAATAACCTTAAATTTTATCTAAATAACCTACAGTGAGAACATGGCCAACTAATTACCCTCTTTTAATATTTTTTATTGGATATTTTAGTTAATTACATTTCAAATGTTATCCCCTTTCCCTGATTCCCCTCAGGAAACCTCCTATCCCATCCCCTCTCTCCCTGCTTATATGAGGGTGCTTCCCCTCCGACCCCCCCACTCCTACCTTCCTGCCCTGTCATTCCCTTATACTGAGGCATCTAGCCCTCCCAGGACCCAGGGCATCTCCTCCCATTGATGTCCAACAAGGTCATATGCTGCTACTTAAGTTTCTGGAGCCATGGGTCCCTCCCTCCATGTGTACTCTTTGGTTACTAGGTTAGTCCTTGGGAGCTCTTGGGGTTCTAGTTAGTTGATGTTGTTATTCCTTTGGGTGGCAAACCCCTTCAGCTCCTTCAGTACTCTCTAACTCCTCCAATGGGAACCTGTGCTGAGTCCAATGGTTGGCTGCAAGCATCTGCCTCTTTATTTCTCAGGATCTAGCAGAGTCTCTCAGGAGATAGCTGTATCAGGCTCCTGTCAGCAAACACTTATTGGCATCCACAATAGTGTCTGGGTTTGCTCACTGTATTAAGGTTGGATTCCCAGATTGGGCAGTCTCTGGATGACCTTTTCTTCATTCTCTGTTCCACATTTTGTCTCTATATTTCCTCCCATGAGCTTTTTGTTTCCCCTTCTAAGAAGGACTTAAATATCTTCTACACTTGAGTTTTATGTGGTTTGTGCATAATATCTTGGGTATTCTGAGCTTTTGGACTAATATCCACTTATCAGTGAATGCATACCATGTGTATTCTTTTGTGACTAGTTACTTCACTCAGGATGATATTTTCTACTTCCATCTACTTGCCTAAGAATTTCATGAAGTCATTGTTTTTAATACCTGGGTAGCCTCTCATGTAGAAGTCAGTTATTTCTGAAGTGTTCTGATTCATTGATTGTGAGGGCAATCTATCTCCCTGCAAAGCAACTAGAGTCTTTTGAATATGAGGTTGTATGAATGTTCAAACATTTGAATTATTATGAATGAGGGGAAATAAATGGTGTAAGAGTTAGAAGTGGTAGAGTATTTATTAGAATGAAAGTTGTTTGTTTGCATAACAAGGCAGTTGCACATATAACAGGACAGGGTTTTTGACACCATGCAACACAAGACCCTGTGTAAGGTGTCACTAGTTTCCAAATGGAAAACGGAGGTGGGTATGGAGCATTACCTCTGGCTGATGATCTATTGGCAACTAATTTTGTTGGGGAAAGGTGACTAATTTTTTTTTTAGGTATTACCAGTGATAAGTTGATATTGCTTTTGTGGATGGCCACAAAAAAACAACAGTTTATGGGAAGCAGAAATTCAGCTAAATAAATATTTTTAAAGTGGAAAAATGGTAGCATGTCTGAAAGGAGTGAGTAGATTAAAATCATGAAAATACACTATGGAATTCTCAAAGAATTAATTCATGGTTCCAAAATATTTTTAAATATAGGCAACATTATTTGCTCTAATATACAGATATTTTTATAATATATGTTATTGGCAAATAATTAATTTCTGGTGTTTGATGTTAAAGAGTCTAAAAGATTTAATAATAACAAGACAAGTATTGGAAAGACAGAAAAGACATGGGAATAATTTCACAAAATACATGAATAGCTTTAAGATGAAATTGTATGTAACTCATTAGTATTCAAAGGAATAACATTTTCAAAAATGATGGAAAGCTTCTCTGACTATGAAACTGTAAAAATATAATGAGTTATATTATACAGTGTTAAAGGATTCTTCAAATGAAGAAAAGTTTTGTCTTATATTAACAGTGACCCATTTTGTAATTCAAGAAGTTTCTACTTCATTCAGTAGAAGAAATTGGATATTTTGTATCAAAAGTTGCTAGAATAAAAACCTTTACACTTCTATTGATAAAAGAAATGCACATTACTTCTGAAAACATGCTGGTAGTTGCTCAAAATGATAAATATATTCCTACCATATTATCCATCATCCCTACTTGTAGTCATAACATAAACTGAAGATAAATTATAAAGGATAGACACATAAATAAACCTTGTATGAAACTATTCACAGAAGCATGTGGTTGTACATATTCAAATGTTCATCTATTGCTGACTTTATTTATGAAACACAGAACACCCATGTAGGAACAAATGTTTTGGGAACATGGATGATCTTTGAAAACCTTACATTAAGAAAGGAGCCAGTGATCCTGGCAGTGGTGGTGCACACCTTTAATCCCAGCACTTGGGAGGCAGAGGCAGGCAGATTTCTGAGTTCAAGACTAGCCTGGTCTACAGAGTGAGTTCCAGGACAGCCAGGACTGCACAGAGAAACCCTGTCTCGAAAAAAAAATAGCAGAAGAAGAAGAAGAAGAAGAAGAAGAAGAAGAAGAAGAAGAAGAAGAAGAAGAAGAAGAAGAAGAAGAAG
>NC_034613.1:53344299-53355373 GCF_900095145.1 Mus pahari
TTGTTTTGATTTGCATTTCCCTGATGACTAAGGATGTTGAACATTTTTTCAGGTGTTTCTCAGCCACTTGTTATTCCTCAGTTGAGAATTCTTTGTTTAGCTCTGTACCCCATTTTTAATGGAGTTATTTGTTTTTCTGGAGTCCAGCTTCTTGAGCTCTTTGTATATATTGGACATTAGTCCCCTATCTGATTTAAGATTGGTAAAGATCCTTTCCGAATCTGTGGTGGTATTTTTGTCTTATTGACAGTGTCTTTTGCCTTACAGAAGCTTTGCAATTTTATGAGGTCCCATTTGTTGATTCTCGATTTTACAGCACCTGTTATTGCTGTTCTGTTCAGGAATTTTTCTCCTGTGCCCATATACTTGAGGCTTTTCCCCACTTTCTCCACCAGAGCATGTGTCTGTAGCTGCATATGTAGCAGAAGATGGCATAGTTGGCCATCATTGGGAGGATTGGCCCTTGTATGCCCCAGTACAGGGAAATGCCAGGGCTAGGAAGCATGAGTGGGTGGGTAGGGGAGCAGGGTGTGGGGAGGGTATAGGGAACTTTCAGGATAGCATTTGAAATGTAAATGAAGAAAATATCTAATAATAAAAAATGAAAGGAGCCAGTTTGTAAGAACACATACTATGTCTTCCCACTTATAAATGTTGAACCCATTAATTATGTGTATACTTGTTAAACAGTGTGGAAAAAATCTAATGAGGCCTGTATAGAAACTAATAAAGTCTGGATGATGATTGTGGTACATTAATGGGATGCTTATGTAAGTGGAGGAGAGAAGCTATCACTTATATTGTGAAGAAATTGCTTCAAGAATCTTCTGAAGATATCATACTCTGGAGATCTTCAAGCTCTTTGAATAAAATGATGTAATTTTATTTGTATTTAGCCTATACATACCGTATAATATACTTTGTTACTTTGATTTCTTTCAATAGCTAATACAATATAAATTCCATATGGATAGTAATTAATATTCTTTTGTAAATCATAGCAAGAGAAAATCTAAATGTATACAATAAAGCCATATTCTCATTATTTTCAATTTCAAACATATAAATACTGGTCAGCAACTATAAATTAAAGACATTTATTAGTTTTCTTTTGGTCTGTAATAGATATGAGGCCCAAATGAATTCAAGTTGGATTGTTTAAAAACAAAATTAAAAAATAGCATCTAGAAGTTATCAATACTTATGAAAAACAATGGGCTTTGTTGAAAAGATAAAAGTTTGGTTACAGCATACTAATTTGAATTTCTTCTTAGACTTCTGAGGTGTACATCAAGGGTTTGTAAGGTACTTAGTTCAGGGGGATATTGGAGATAAAAACAGAATATACAAATGTGGATGTCTCAGTGTATTTGAAAACAATATTAAAGGTCATTCAAGACCATGAGTTTATTCAAAATTTAAAAAAAGAATTTAGGGCATTGGTTCATAACTTAGCAAAAAATCTACAGAGGGTTGTTAAACAAAATGAGGAAAAGTAAGTTCTGAAGCACCTTCAATTATTTTGAGTGACAGCCTAAGGGTTTGTAAGATCTCTTATTTAATATAATATATATTAAAAACTACTCAAAATAACTTAAGTCCTTGAAAATGAAACACACCATAGTAATAGGTTAATTATAAATGTAGTTCACTAGTAATGCACTTGTCTAGCATACTTATACCTCTAGGTAAAATTTTCATGACCAGAAAGAAAAGTATGGTGTGGCTCATTTGTGAGATGATAAACATTTCAGATGAGAGCAACACAGTAGAGATTGACATATCGATTTTTTTTATACATTGACATTTCTCTGCAGAGAAAATGAAAACTATTCATTATTTCCACACTACACAAGTTATTATAAATACAAGATTGATTTGGTGATAGTAAACATAATCACAAATCTCTTCTGATATACAATATTCCAGAGTGCCACAAAATAATTTAAACTATAATTTATAAGGATATATCAGGTCATATTCCTACATATCCAGATTAGATTGACAAAAATAGAATCAATTATGGAATATAAGCTTCCATAAATCAATGCTGATATTATAGCTCATCTCATCTTTATTCCCCCAAAGAGTATCATAAACTCAATCTACAGGCAAACACAAAGCATTTTATTTTGGTTTGTTCCAGTTCCATAAGTTGGATATAAAATCCTCTACATAGTTTTGATTATCATTTTTTCCTTTGAATGCCCTCACTTGAAATATTTCATGACACACAAGTTGTTTGTGAAGTACTTTTTGAAGTGATCACATGAAAACACTCACATGAGTCCTGCACTCATTGAGACAGCAGATAAGCACATGTATACATATAAAACTCTTTGAAGTGTTATTCATTTAAAACAAAAGAAAACTAAACTATATAGTGAAATAGGACAGAAATAGCTTTTCCCAAATTGCGCATCTCTAACTCAGGTTATTTTTTTTTTCAAATAAGATTTTCATATTCTCCTTTATGCCTTCAACTTCAAGTTCATAATCTTGGTTATTCTGACTACAATACGAAGCAATTGGAGCCAAAATGAGTTAATTAAATCTGCACAATAATGCTGACCTCAAAAGACATTGGGTCGAGGCTGATTATTTAACCCAAAGATGCTGCAGCAATATGTCATTTACTTGAGTTCACTTGTAGCCTGTAATATATTACCTTAAATGAGAACAACTGGTCTTAATGATATTAGGTCAGCAAAGTTCTAATACTGCTCAAATAAATGGGGAAGACAACTATTCATTTATCCTATGCATATCTGAATGTGGAAAGTTAAATAGGAAGTAAGATGATTTGTATATAAAAAACCATTGATAACTGTCACTCTAGGCTACTTAAGGAATTGGCATATATCCCAGAACAACCACAAGCCATTATGCATTAGAGACTGCAGCAGCCTACAGTATTATTAATGGCAGACTTGGAGCTAATATATCTTCAAGGAAGAAAATTAATTCAAAGTAGTAGCAAATTGATCCGTTTCATGGTCTCCTTTGGACATAGATGATCTGTATTGTTACCAGCTTGCAGGATTCTTTTTCACAAATGATTTTTGTAGTTAAAATCGCTTTAAAATATTTTGGATGAGTTGTGGTGGTGCATGTCTTTAATCCCAGCACTTGGGAGGCAGAGGCAGGCAGGTTTCTGAGTTCGAGGCCAGCCTGGTCTGCAAAGTGAGTTCCAGGACAGCCAGGGCTACATGGAGAAACTCTGTCTCGAAAAACACAAAAAAACAAAAAAAATTGAATTAAAAAATGAGATTATTGAGGTACGTGGTATCAGTTTAATAATTATGTAGTATAATGTAGTATAGTAACACATGGAATTTGTATTATTAAATACACTTGCTTTCCTTAGTTATAATGAATTTGATGTTAATGCATATAGATTGTAACACATTTAAAAGTTCCCAGTACTCTGAAAGGTGTAAGTTAAATTTTAAGTATTAATAATTTTCTGAAAAAATGGGATAAAGTTGAATGAAGAGAAGTCAGAATGTGTACAAATATCCTGCAACTTAGGCAGAAACAGTTTTCAAAATGAACCTGAAGTTTTGTTCTCTTAAAAATATTTCTTCGATATTTGTCAAGTAGCAGGATATACTTAACATGCTCTACTGGAACTTGGAATTAAAACTATAATTTGATATTTAATATTTATTTATCATGTGGTACTTAAAATGGTATCACTTTTAGATTCTGGTTCCTTCATGTGAACAGCTGTATTTCCCATATTCACTTTTCTGATTTAAAGTATGTAAGTATGTATTTGTATTATTAAATACATGTGCTGACATACTTAGGAACTGAGTGTCAAAAATAAATATGGCATTTATTTTGCAATTGATTAAAATGAAATATATATATATATATATATATATATGTATATGTATATGAATGGAAAGTATTAAATAGTAAAGTTCCTTGTACTAGTTTAGAATATTTTCATGGATTATTTAAAACCCAACATGTGAAACGTTTACATGCTCTGTTACAAACCCACTTATCTACACATTTCTTATTGGTATACTACTTTGGTATAATATCTATACCAAAATAACCATATTATAGCTAATTTTATTAATTGTTGCATACCAATTTGACTAACTGTTTGAAGAGACACATTTCAGTGTACGGACATACTAATCATGTAACATTGATTCACATTAGAATATCTTGAGAGTTTGTATAATGTTCACACTTCCAATCAATTATTTTTCTTGGATTGTACCATGCATGATTTATCTTAATCTTCTTCATTTTTTGGAGAAGTTTCATAATAGAATCTTCCAAAATGAAAGTAGAAAAAGCAAATTAATTTAAAACATTATTAAGTTCTCTAGAGGAAAAATATCCCAAAATACATTTCATCCCATTCCTTTATCAGACTACGTTCTTATCTTTTACATTTCATCCTCAGTGTAGTAGAAAAATATTTTTCTTCCTCAAAATGATTCAGAGTTAAAGGGAGAACCATTTTTAAATAATCTCATGTGTTAACTAATTGGCTTAAAAATCCCTTGAATCTTTGGTGAAAGCTGCAATTTTCTAGATCTTCAATATATAGTATTTAATTTTTTATATCTTTTAGGTTTTGTATTTATTTTGTATTTTGTATTTTTGACTATAGGAATGGTTCATGTGTTTCTGTGTGTCAAAGTCATCCTGAAATCCAGTACATTAGTGGAATAAAACATCAGATTAAAATTTTTGATTAAATCTCATGTCCATAACTTGCCAAAAATTAAATGCATTTCCCTCTGTTATAACTCTGCAAAACATTACCAAGGCTTTTTATTAACATAAATGGAATGCATATGCACCATAAATGATTATTTAATCCTATAGTGAAAGAGCTTCAGAAAGCAAAGATTTAAGTTGATACATCACTACTTATACATAGAATCTTTGGTATTGTACAGTATAACCCTGCTTCAGTGTCTTCATCATGAACACCAAATTATATTTACATTTCCAAGTTTTCTGAAAGGCTGCATTTTTTATGAGTAGTATGCAACAATAACAGAACATATCCTAAGGTTGGTGACATGGGTCATTGGAGGAATGAGAGTTTCTACCAAGCCTGGTGACATGATTTTGATCTTCAGAGCCCACATATCAGAAAGAAAGAATCAATTTCCATAAGTTGTATACTGACCTCTATCTATGTGTTATAGTATCCAAGAGTCACCATTACCAGTTAAATAAAGAAATATTAAAAAATTGATTATTCAATGACATGGTTGCCCCAGATATTCACTAAATTCATTAACATGCTTATCTATATTTAATCTTCTATTTGATGTGTTTGTTTTTAATCTTCCTTTCTCACTGCTACAATAAAATTCTCTAACAAATGAACCTTAAGCCTGAAATGTTTTATTTGGCTCACAATTTAATGTGAATGCTTACCAGTTTGGGAAAGTCAAGTCATTAAGAACTTGAAGCAGTTAGTCACATTGCATCTATACTCAGAACTAGAGAGTAATGAGATATTGCTTGCATAATAATTCTAAGAATAATTTGAAGAATAGTGCTCCTCATAATGGTACCTAATTTAAAAACACCCATAGGCATTCTCACAGGCTCAAATAATATAGACAACTCCTCATTGAGAATTCCTCCCATTTCTCTAGATCATGCCAAATGGACAGTTACAACTAGCCCTCACAGCCATACTTTTCACCTTCACATGTACACATAAGGAATTCTCATTAATTTTTAAAAACATTGAAAGTACAGTTTTAGAACTATTATATTCAAGGTAAAATTCAAAATAACTTAAGATACAGTGGAGAATTCAATTATATTTATTTTTATACATATTTATTATAAATATCTAGGTATTTCTAGGTATCTAGAGATAAACTAGTTCTTTTCACTAACATTGGAAAACACATGGAAATTGCTCAAATATTTGTGTTGTCCTTAAAAGACTTATGAAAAGTTAAGACAGAGGAGTCTGTAGAGACAAGTGATTGTGTCATTATGTTTATATATTTCCAAGCCTGGTTGTTTTTTGTCTTAGTCACTGTTGTT
Organism: Mus pahari; assembly: GCF_900095145.1. Lineage (NCBI taxonomy): Eukaryota > Metazoa > Chordata > Mammalia > Rodentia > Muridae > Mus > Mus pahari. The sequence goes on from NC_034613.1 coordinate 53,350,348, forward strand.
CCAGTTTCCCATGCATATCAGGTATAGTGGTATATCCATGATCTGGCTTACTAGTTCTAATAGAGTTTTCATTATAAATTCCATTTCTCTAAGTGTTAATAATGCATAATAGGTCCTAGGAAATTGTTTCTTGTACCTTCCTCATTCAAGCTACTTATTGTTAACTGTGGCACCCACCCTACAAAAACTACTTTGTCTACAGTATTCTGATATTGTTTTTGAGAAGTTTTTGTTTTAAAATTAAATTAAAATAAGATTGTGTTTATAAATTATTCTTACAGTGATACCCATTTCAATTAATTCATGCATTAGATTTAGTGCAATTACATATTTATAATGTCTTCCTATTTTAATTAAAGCAGAAAGAATCCAGACCTAAATTTTACATCTAGGAAAAAGAAGTTAGGGATGAATTCCAAGCCATACATAACATTAAAATTTGATACAGTTCAATAAGAAGATTATCTATTCAATGTCTAGATTCTCTGGGAGAAATAAGTATATTTTAAACATCTATGTAGTGGGAAAGGAAAGACATTTCAAAGGACACTTGCTGCAAAATAGTTATTACCTGTACTGTTTTGTCCATTAAGAATTTTGCCTCTACTCTTTAGTACTTGCTTTGCTCTTGATTCAGAAATCCTTTCACATATACAAGACTTTAGCTGACAGATTTATTAAAATAGGTAAAGAAACTGGGTGAGTGCTATGACCAAACTGAGATCATTTTAAATAATAAAAAAATTTCAACGTGAAAGCATAAAATAAAAGATGTAAATTGAATCAACTCCCACATTTCTAGAGAATCCTTGTAGCAAACTTGAATATATAACAATTAAAGCTGCAACAGATGTCTTGAACTACCACTGGTGATTAGCAAGTCCCTTAATATTAGGTGATATACATTTTGATATTCTTATATAAATGAGATATATTGTGTAAAAACATCCATTTATATACATTTATCAATACTGTATAAAAGCAAATGAGCTAAATTGTATTCAGAGTCAGGTTAGGAAGAAACATCTATAGTACTTATGCTAAGTGGGATTCTAATTCAGTCCCCATTTTTCCCTCTCTGAGTTATTCAGTGAAACAGTTACCATTTTTCTCTGTCTATTGTCAGCATAAAATGGCAGCTGGCAGGAAAGTTTAGGCAAACTTCAGATTCAGGGTAACAACTTTCAGCCAAATACATAACAGAAATAGAGGCTTTGGTCCTCTGTCCTCAAGTAATGTGTTAGCCTTAATAAGATGAATGATCTGGGAAGTGATTTATTCTGTTTAATTCTCTATGAAGCATGCTATATGCACTGAAAGATGTGAAGCAGAAGACCCGATAGATCCTTCTTGTACTAGTGACATAGAGAGCTACAACATAATTTACTAGGATTGTTTTTAAATCACAAAGATAGTAAAAATTGTTTTGTAAAATAAAATTAACCTGCTGTAGAATTTATTTTCAGATGACATTTCTGACCCAAACATATTAGTCTATTGTATTTGCAAGAAATTCAATGATAGTGATGGTGTTGTACCTTTAGCTACTTTTTGAGTAGGTATAGTAGTTGTGATGTTGAGAGACTTTACTAGAGGACAGAACCATTCTTCCATTCTTTAATCTGTGCAGCATTATATAAGATGATCACATTCTGGGTGGAGATCAGGAAAAAAGGTTTGCAGAGTTCCATTTAGATATGGCTTCTCAAAGAAATGTATGTGTTATCTCAAACCCTTGTTTGGTGGTAGTATAGGTGGTGGGGTCCTCCCACACATGTACTCCTATTTCCATCCTCTTAGGGAATCTTTGTTACTTGATTGCCCTCACTCACAAGATGACACCCATGCTCATGACTATGTCTTTCAATCAGATTATCGCAAGTTTTTTTCTCACAGTATGGTTGGAGTTCTTGAGTATTATTAGGTATCAATTTAATTGTCCATAACCAGCATCAACTTTTACATAAAATAAAGTAGGACAGAGTATACCTGAACTTACTGGGGTGCACCTCAAATAGAAAAGATATTTACATAAAGCACTTGACTCAGTTACTATATATATATATATGTGTGTGTGTGTGTGTGTGTGTGTGTGTGTGTGTGTGTGTGTGTGTCTTACTGTAGGAAATTGAGATTTTAGTCACTATACATTATAGTCTTTTGAACTTGTTTTGGTACTTCAAATAAGCTTGGTACTTTTTCCACATAGTTCTTTGCACACAATTGATTTGACCCTGTCTAATGCTAATTTTGATACTCCGAGGAGTGGGAATTCAGATGAATCATCCCATTTTGAAACATTACATAATGATCTTGTTATTTTTAATAATCAATGTAAAATATGTAATTTATATAAATACATTTAGAGTGTAGCTAAGGAAAAGAGTAGGCAAGTGAAAGAATGTTAATATTATTTATATGATATTATTTTGGAAGACATAATGATGAATGAGGGACAAATAGTGTATACTGTTCAGGAATGCTCTTTCTTAAAGGTGACTACTAAGCTTGCACTAAAACGACTTTAAAAAGAACAGGAGGGAGACCATTCAAAACTGAGGAAATGTCATGTTTAAGACACAGAAATCTGAAATCATATCATAGAAATCGTTGATAATCTATTACCACTATAGTGTATATAGCATGTGGCAAGCCAAAAGCATCACTGGAAAAGTATGGGAAGACACATCAGGAATCATATTTTACTTTATGAAGCAAATAAAAGGGTGTCCCATAGTATTTCCAAACAAGTACTCAACTAAGCAGATAAGGATGTGGAACAGTTATTGACAGGAGTATGTGTGTAAACTGTAAAGTAGTTAATCAAATTGCTACAGATAGGAAATCAATCTATAATAATTGTTGTCTTTCAATGATTATATCACTTAACAGCATTATCATTCATATAACTTACTGAGATCTCCATGAATTAGATTTTGGTTATCTCATTGAACACTGGGATTTCTTGTCCTAAAGTTATATAAATAAGCTAAGGTTCACAAATGATTGAATAGAGATTCTAGTAGGAGTTGGGTGCAAAGCTTTCATCTATGCTACTGCCCGAAAAGATCTCATATAACTCAGTTGTGCTGCCAGCAGGCACACATTGGCCAATTCTGAGGGCTAGATCAACTGAGACTCAGGATCCATTTCAAGGATATTATGAGTTCTGACAGATAATTGGGCATTTTACCTGATTGAAGCAAAGGCTATCTGGATCGTTAGTCAATATGTTTATTGGGCCAATTTCTGAGCATGGTATGATGAAGAATAAATATTCACAAAAGCAATCTGATATCCCCCACTTTTCAATGGCTTCCCCTAAGTGGTTCTCTCAAAGGCCCCATAGGGGCCAATTATTCCCAGCTCAGAGTGACAAAAGCTCTACTACCTGAGGCTGGCTCCAGGCACAGAACACACCTGCAAATTCACAGCCCAATAAGCATTCTTGGGATGAAGGATCATAAGGGTCCTGATATCTACAGCAATCTGAGCTATGAACACATGAATATGTCTGCATATGGCAAACAAAAATATATAAACAGTGTGCAGATTCCTTCTATTCTATAGTCTTTCCATATTCTCTACTCCCCCACCTAATGTTCCATGTCCTGAAATACTTAACTGTGTTATTGTTTGAAAATACTATGTGACATTCTCTTTTTTGCTTGATAAAGTAAAATCTGATAGTGAAGTGTCTTCCTACACACGTTCCAGTGATACCTTTGGCCTGCCACATACTATGTGATCTATAGTGGGTAACAGATTATCAACTATTTCTGTGATATAATTTCATATTTCTTTGTCTTATACATGATATATGCATTTATATACACACATTAACATTCTTATTTTAAGGTAAAGGAAAGGTTTGGATAAGTTAATTTTTCTGGGATCATAAATGTACTACATCTTAGAGCTGAGACTTGATTTCAGGGCCACATGATGCCAGACACAATCCTTTTAATCTCTTTCTGGTGTCACTACAAAACCAAATCTGTGTTTTGATGTTTGTTTTGCTGTTTTATTGTGTAGTTAATATGAATGTTGCCCTTAAGCAGACAGAAATGTGGATTGCTTTTTTGCAGTTTCTTTTACTCTATTGTTTAGACTTGGCTGCATGGGTTTCTTTGTATATATGCCACTTTAAAAAGATGAATTTCCAAATAGTCTGCCATTTTGAGTATCTTGAAAATTTTGATTACACTTGCAGTCTGTGACAGAAATGAAAAGTTGCAAAGTGTTTAATTTTCCGTAACTCAAGAAGCAGTTACTAATACCTCATCATACTCCATCATTAATATATTACTAGAGAAGGAGAAAGGTCACCTTACTGTGTTGCTTTTTTTGAAATAAGGAATTTGGATTCTAATAGCATGGTTTTTATGTTATAGAAATGAAGTGTTATGATTTTTTATGATTCTCTGCCAGTCTCTTATGATGCTTTCATCAATTCTGGCTCAAGACATCTTCTTTAGGATTTTCTATTATACAGAACTGGAAGAAGCAATCCATTATTTCTTTGCATATAGGCTTTTTTTTTTGCATCCATCAAAAAGACCCATTTTACTATGTTAGCACAATGTCATATATTTCAGGTACTATCACAGGTACAATCATTTAGTTAGTCAGCCAGCATCAGTACAAAGCATTGAAGTAAAGACCTAATGTTTAGATTGGGAGGGATTATGAAAGATTTTGCATTTTTCCTTCAGTCAGCTCAGAAATTTAATTTCAATGACAGAGGAATTTATAATTCTCTGATACTCCCTCCCTGCCAAGGCCAGGGAACGCATTTCATTTCTTGCTAAAATTCCTACATACAAGAATCACCTACCACAGTTTCTGATACATTTTCATCATACTGCTGACATTGGAAGTAGTTATGATGTCAAGAAAAAAAAATGTGTGCTCAAGAAGAAGCTCCAGAGCCGGGCGTGGTGGCGCACGCCTTTAATCCCAGCACTCAGGAGGCAGAGGCAGGCGGATTTCTGAGTTCGAGGCCAGCCTGGTCTACAAAGTGAGT
>NC_034613.1:53355472-53366219 GCF_900095145.1 Mus pahari
AAAAAAATATGTATCTATTAGTTTATATTTACAGTATTCCACCTCATTGGGTGCAATTAACATTTTAAATAGACTATCTAGTGAATATAGTAGAAAGACAAACCTGTGTTGTATTTCTTTCCACTAAAATTAGTACCAGTATGACTCTCGTAAATATGGAAAACAAGTGACATAAAATGTGTCAGTAGTAGTGACTAGTTGTTTATTGGCTTTTCAGGATGTGCCATGTTTAGTGTACTCATTAGTAGGCCCTTATATTTATCTATCTGAAAATTCTTCATACATTCCATTCCCTGTACAGTTCTGAGAGCTTACTAGTTAGGTATATTAATGGGAGAACCAGAGAAAGATAACTTGGAAAAATATTATATAGCTACTAGGACCTGAAGCTAGGATTAAAATCTAAGCCTTCATTTCCTGTCCATGTCACCATTTGTAAAATAGCCATGCTCCTAATAACTCATAGTGTCCAAGAAATCATTTCCCATATCTCCGTTTATGTTCATTCACCCTTTAAACATTTATTCAGGTGTTTATTTATGCCATACTACCAGGTCTTTTTCTAGAATATCATGAATTTATGGAGCAACCTCAGCTTTTTACTCAGTAGCCCTGATATTTGCCTTTGATTCTCCATATCCCACCTTTGAAATTTATCATCATTTCATGCTGACAGTGAAACTAACTGAAGTTTTCTCCTTTTTTATTATTCTTGTCTCACACTACACCCTGACAGCAGTTTCTCCACCCTCCACTCTCCCCAGACCCTTGACATATCATTTCCATTACCCTACCCCCTACTTTCAGTCTTTCTTTCCTTTCAGAAATAAGCAGACCTCCCAGGAATATGTACCAAATATGGTATATCAAGCTGCACATTCAGGGTGGATGAGATAATCCCTTAGGAACAGGTTTGCAAAACAGGCAAAAGATTCATAGACAGCTCTACTGCCAATGTTAGGAGTCCTACAAGAATACCAAAGAACACAAGAAATAACATATATGTAGAATGCCTCCTTGGTTGTCCAATGAGGGATTCCTGTTTGGTAGTTCAATGTCAGTAAGCCACTATGAGCCCCGTGGTTAGGTGATTCCTATGAGCCATGTTCTTGTGATGTGCTTGACCCCTCTAACTCTGCCTAATGTTTGACTGTAGATTTCTGTGTCTGCTCATCTCACTTTCTGGATGAAGTCTCTCTAATAATGATTATTCTAGGGTCCAGTCTTTGAGTATAGCAAAATATCATTAGGAGTCCTTTCATTGCCTTTTTACATTCCAGTCATGCTTTGGTCTATCCCAGATCTCTGGGTTATTTCTGGTTTCTGGTCCTCGAGGCACTGACAGGAGTATGCTCCTTCTTATGGCATGGGTCTCAAGCTGGACTAGTCATTTTTTTGTCCATTCCTACAATTTCTATACCACTTTTAGCCCAGCACCTCTTGCAGGCATGACACATTTTAGACAGAGATTTCTGTGACTGTATTGTTGTTCCAACCCCTCCATTGGAAGCCTTGTCTGATTACAGATGATAGCTGGTTCAGGCTTTGGAGTCTTGTTTGTTTGGTTTTTTGTTTGTTTGTTTTTCTATTTGTTTCTATTCTCTCTTTTTCTTTTTTTTTTTTGTAGAATTTTCTTCCTTCTTTTAATCTTCCTCCTATCAACTCATTGTTTAGTTCTCTAGATATATTGCCTCTTTAAGAAGACTTCTAATTGGACAAGATCATGAAAGGACTATTTCTTGTGTATTAGTATTGTGTGCTCATGAATACAATGGTTATAACACTGCAGTGTAATTATCATTTGTAGTTTTATTCAGGTGAGCCAAGATCAGGAATTTTTCTTATTGTAGAGCTTAGCTAGATTCTAGAACAGAGACAAAATGGTACTGAATATACAATGAAAGTTCTTTTTAGTATTTTGAAACAAAAGTAAAAATAGGTATGCTAGTTAACTTTATGTCAACTTTATACAAGCTAGAGTCAGTTTGGAAGAAAGAACCTTCAGTGAGAAAATGGCCCCAAGAGATTGAAACCAGGGCTCCTGGTTCTGTATGCTATAAGTAGATTGAGCAAACAGTGGGAGCAGGGCAGTAAACATCACTCCTCCCTGGGAACTGCACTTCTTCCTGGCTCCTGGTTTATGTATTGAGTACCTATCTTGGCATTATTGAATGATGTACTGTGATGCAGAAGTTCAGGCAGAAATAAATGTTTTCTCCTCTAGTTGCTTTTGGTGTTTTATCACACCAATAGAAATCTGAACTAAGTAAGGCATTAGGGTTAAATAATAGAGAATAAAATTAAAATGGAGATATTTCTATAAAATAACAAGAAAACATAATAAGAAGGATGAAATTTAAAGTGAGGAATTCAAAGGAGAAAGGACAACATTGTCTAAAGGTGAGAAATCACAAAAGAGACTAACATGTCACTAGTATTTTTAAAGGTAGTGTACATCATGGAAAGATTAGGGTATCTTTTTAGAAGTCCAATTTTTCATTTTTGATGAATTTGTACATGGATTTTCAACGTGGTTAAACAGGTTCATGTTCCTACCAGGGATGACTAGGGCTCACCAATCTTTGCTGTTGTTTCATTTACTTTTCCCTACTTGTTTATTCTTCTTTCACACATTACATTTTGATCACAGCCATCACTCCCCCTTCTCTTCCCAGTCTTTCACCCTCACCTCTACTTTCCCCAGATCTACTACTGCTCTCCTCAGTTTCCCTTCAGAAAAAGGGAGGCTTCCCAGGGATATCAACTGAAGAACATAATAAGATGCAACAATGCTTGGCAGAAAAGGACAACTGAGTAGGAGAAAGAGAACCACGAACAGTCAGAAGAATTGGAGATATCTCATTTCCACTGGTAGAAGTTCCACAAAAATGGAAAGGAATGCCAGGGAGACGAAGTGGGATTTGGGGGTGGGTGGGTAAATTATCACCCTCATAGAAGCAGGGGGAAGGAGAATGGGATAGGAGATTTCTGGAGCGAAACTTGGGAAAGGAGTCAATATTTGAAATGTAAATAAGGGAAATATCCAATTTAAAAGAAAACTAAAGAACACTAAGATATATGCAGAGCACATAGAGAAGAATGGTTCAAACTTCTTGATTGGTGCTTTGGTCTCTGTGATTCCCATGAGGCCAGATTCTGTGGACCATTCTCTCCTGGAATCCTTGACCCTATGGCTTCTACAATCCATCATCCCCCTCTTCTGAGGTTCTTTACTCTCTGTCTTGTTGGGGGAGATTCCCTAGTGTGTCTGATTGGGTAAATAAAGACAGCAGAAGCTAATCACTGGGTAAAGATATAGAGGTGGGTTTTCTGGATCCCAGTTGAAAGAGGAGAAGACAAAATAGAGGAAGGTTTTTCAGGCAGGCTGTGGAGCAGAAAACACAAACAACATGTAGGCCTGGGAACTCTTAGAACTGTGGCACCTTCCACAACCAGAAGAATTTCAATACAAGATAGCTGATGAGTTTAGGACAATAGATCCTGTGCGCACCAGTTGCCAAATCTGGCTGATTTTAAATATTATGATTGTCAAGTGTTACCCATCTGTGATGACTCAGGTGGACAAGAGAGGGAGCATGCAATCCCTGGCTGATGTTGGTCACTGGCAGTCACCAGAGTCAGCCTCAGGGTTCCCATTAGCTGTGGGAGCTGAGTGAGGCTAGGGCAGTCTTTAGAGTCTGGTGGAGCTAGCTGTGAGAGTTTGAGAGACCACTGGCTGAGCTCTTGAAAAGGAGCAAGTGTGGATTATAAAATTACACACAGCACCACCTAATTTTTGGCTGTGAGTCTCTGCCTCTGCTTCCATAAGCAGTTGCAGAAAGCTTCTCTAAATGACAATTGGGCTAGGCATTGATTAAAGAATTTAAAAAAGTAGTTTGCAGTGTTGCAGGAAATATTAAAGACTAAGCGGCACCTTTCTGCCCTGGCGGCCTGGCCAGCCTCGCACTGGTTGCAATGGCCTACGTGGTTTTATCTCATGGAGACTCTCTGGCCTGGAGCTCCCGAAATGTCTCCACTTGGCTTGCTTAGTTCCCACAGGCGGGTGGCTACCACACCAACCCCATGCTTCAAAACACCCAAGACCTTTGTAGTGCACCTCAGGCAAACCCACACTTTGCTGCTGTATCTTTCTCGCTTGAAACTAGATGAGCCACCACATGAAGGAAAATAACATAAACTTAGGAAAGAAAAAACGATAACTCAATCAGTGGGCACACAACTAAAATCTTATCTTGTAAACCTTATTAAATCTAAATCCTGCTATGGTGAATCCTGACAGATCTGCCATTGAAATCTGAAGACACTGGTAATTACATCTTGTCCTCACACTCTCCCTGTCCAAAAGGACTCTCTACTCCTCCTTCTCTTCCTCCATCCAACCCAGAAGTCCAGCTTACTTGCCCAGTGGCCCAGTGATTGGCTCCTTTAGTCATTAGGGGATTGGTTCACAAGAAGTCACCAGAGTATGTGACTCACTCCTAGTCTGTAGTCCCTTCCAAAAGAGCCAAATTAGCATCAAAATACAAACAGCACCAGGCCCAACCACAGCATTGCAGTCTTTATACTTCACCTTTAGAACTTTTAATAATAGCCCTGTGGTTGTATTTGCATTGGAGTGCTTTTCTCTTGGAGTCTTAATGAATAAGTATTGTTTCCAGAGTGCAGCATATTTTAATGCAAAACTTTAATTGAGTTGTCTTCCATATAAGGTGGAATTAACTTTTTTTGTCACTAGTTGATGCCTTATTTTACTTCGTTGCTTTTCTTAAAAGACAGAAAGTGTTTCTTTTTTAACTTAAAGTGACAGCAGAACATTAAAATGATAAATAGCTTTAATTTCAATAAATGATTCAATTCCAAAGAAGGCCAGGACCAAAGCATTCTGCTGATACATTCTAACATTCTTTGTTCTGTCTATCAATAAAGCTAATCAATTCATCTAGAACACTGAAAATAAAAATTTCAAGTTAGGAAATAAATTATTTGTTAAAAACCATCAAATAAACAACAAACAAACAAAACCCTCAATTTTCCACAGGAATCTTTTCGTTAAATGTGACAAAGTATTAGATGATACTTTTTGTTCATGAATCCATTTTTTAAAGTAGGCTGAGTTCCAGTAGTATCTGCCAATGTTCATGACATAGAAAGCCAATAAAACAGAACATTCCTTGAATATACTTTTTACACTCTGGACTTAATGAAATTATGAAAATTAGTAGTAGGGCTCTTATCTCTTAGTCAACGACTCTAGCAATTGCTATGCTTAGAAAACCATAACCATTATCTAGATATAAAATACCACAGTGCAGTGGACTTTCACTCTATTCCCCTATGTTCTGTTACCATGGTGCATATCTACCAGCAATTTTCATTTATTCTTTGTAAGTATTAATGTAACCACCTTAGATAGTGAAAAAAATAGTAGTGTCTGGAATATCTATGCCTCCATTTGAGTTGTGATTTTTGCCACTCATTGCAGACTGGGTCCCCATCAATTAATGTATTGATTAAAAGAACTTAATGTACAAATGCAAATTTTTGTTTATAAATAGTATATATAAAACATCATATAAATCATATTCTTGCTAATGAATATGTTATTGAATTTTAAGAAAAATAGAGTAATCTTAATATCATCAATTAAGTGATGATATAACAATCTCCAAAATTAAAACTATTTATTTATCTCATATTTGGATTCATCATTATGGAAAAAACCATTAAATTTTTAGGACTCTGTATGGAAAGTGCCAGGCTTTAGGAGTGGATAAGGACAAGAATATGTCAAGAGAGGTGAATATAGAAAGACTATATTGGTTACATATATAAAAACATAATAAACCTACTATTTGTTACCAATAGCATATTATAACAATTACTACAACTAGAAAATTTCACTATACTGAGTGTTCTGCAAAGTTGCCATATACTGAATTCTCTCTTATTTATCTGGAATTTTTCCTACTTAGAACACTTCCTGCCACTGACCTTTGTAGAAACCTAGAGCTGGCTCCCTAGTGTGCTTTTGGTAAGTCTCTTCTGAAGAGAGTAAACCACCATCTCCATGTTCCTTCATGCTACTCTTTTCAAAACACAGTTCAATATTACCATCACCCTTGTATTAACTGGACTCAGCTTGTGAGTTTCTGAAATTCCCTGCCTCCAATATTCTAGAGAAATCAGAAGATGTAGCTAATAGTCAACATGGCTTCAGCTTCCTATATTTCAGATGGGATATTCAGTTTCAAGTGCTAAATACTGTTCAGTAGCATTACTAATTAAGCCTGATACAAGCCAAGATGAACCATTTTCTACCAATGTAGCCTCCTCACTCAAGGAGTCATGTACCTTAGCCTTCTATGATGAAGCTAAATGCCACATATGTCCACATGGCCAACTGCCATTTGTAAAAGGGAGTTAAATAATTTTCCCCTTATGCTTTCTTAAATGTCAAGAGCTTTAAATATGATAAAGTAATGGCTATTTGAGGAATCAGCCAGCCTTAAAGGAATTAATTCTTGCTAAGGGTAAGAACATTGTGTGCTATTGGAATTGTTTGGCTTGCTTTTAGTAATTAAAATTACTCCATGAAGACTCAAGAACTTGTTACATATTATAATTTTGTGTAGAGACAATGATTTAAAGGTATAAAACTTTGTCATTAAAATAAGAGGGAGAAATGGAATTGAAGATAATATAGGGTATAATTTTGAAAGCCCTCTTGTATACATGAAGTCAAGAATTATCAAAATGGCTATGCCAACTAAAACTACATAAGCAATGAAATTGCTATCAAATCCCCAATGAGATTATACACAGAAGTAGAAAAATACTCCCTAATTCATATTGAACCATAAACAACCAAATCGTGAACAAAAAGAAAAATGCAGTAGATACTGTAGCACCTTGCCTTAAAATACATCTGCTATCTATATATACTAAAAAGAAATAGTAGCAAAAATGGGAAGTACTAGCCTAAAAAGATATGCATAACAGTGAAATAAAATGAAAGACTAGAAAGATACTCACAAAACTTCACTCATCTCTTTCTTGACAAAGTTTCAAAATGTATGATGTGGCATTGACAGCCTCTTTAACAAATGATACAGGTAAAAGCAGACATCTACATGTCCAAGACTCAGTATCTAGCACCATGTACCAGATGCAGTTATAGTTCAAATGAGAATGCTCAACTGAAAACCTTGAAACTATTAGAAAAAACATAATTAAAGATTAGGCTAGGAACAAGACTCCAAGCTTGTACAACCACTCTGGAAATAAGTCTGGTGGTTCTCAGAAAACTAGAAATAGTTCTATCTGAGGTCCCAGCTATACCACTTCTGGGCATATACCTAGAGGATGCTCCAACATATAACAAGGACACATGCTCCACTATGTTCATAGCATGCTTATTTATAATAGCCAGAAGCTGGAAAGAACCCAGATGTCCCTCAATAGAGGAAAAGATACAGAACATGTGGTACATTTACACAATGGAGTACTACTCAGAGATTAAAAACAATGACTTCATGAAATTTACAGACAAATGGATGGAACTAGAAAATATCATCCTGAGTGAAATAACCTAGTCACAAAAGAAGACAAATGGTATGTACTCACTGCTAAGTTGATATTAGTCGAAATGAAGCTTGGAATACCCAGGATACAACTCGCAGACCATATGAAACTCAAGAAGAAAGAAGAGCACAGCAAAGTGTGGATGCTACAGTCCTACACAGAAGGGGGAAAATAATCTCAGGAAGTGGAGGGAAAGAGGAGGGAAGAGGAGGGAGAAGGAGGGGGAGGGCCAGTTCAGATGCAAGAGGAGATGAGGGAGAAGTACAGAAGGTCAGGAATTTGAAAGGAGGTGTGTAGCAGTATGTGGGGGACTCGGGGTAGCCACTAGAAAGTCCCAGATGCCAGAGACCCAAGATGTTTCCAGGACCCCAAATGGAGGGCATTAGCCAAAATACCCAACAAAGGGAAGAAATGAACTGTAGAGATCATATCCAGTGGCTAGGCATGACCCCTTTAGAGGGATAGGGCCACCAACCTAACTCAAAAATATTACTCCACTATTTCTTCTGTCAAAAGGAAATACAGGGACAAAGAGTGGAACAGAGACTGAAGGAAATACCATCCAGAGACTGTCCATCCTAGGGATCCATCCCATGAACAGACACCAAACCCAGATACTATTGCTGAGGCCCAAAAGCGGTTGCTGACATGAGCCTGGTATAGCTGTCCCTTGAGGAGCTCTGCCAGAGTCTGACCAATAGAGAGGCAGATGCATGCAGCCACACATCAGACTGAGCATGAGGACCCTAATGGAGGAGTTAGGGGAAGGAATGAAAGAGCTGAAGGGGTTTACAACTTCATAGGAAGAACAACAATATGAACCAACCAGATCCCCCAGAGCTCCCAGGTACTAAACTACAAACCAAAGAGTAAACATGACTGGACCCATGGCTCCAGCTGCATATGTAGCAGAGGATGGCATTATTTGCCACCACTAGGGGGGAACCCCTTGGTCCTGTGAAGGCTCAATAAACCAGGGTAGAGAAATACTAGGGTTCTGAGGCATGAGTGGGTGGGTGGTTTGGGGAGCACCTCGTAGAGTCAGGGGGAAGGGGGAGAGGATCAGGGACTTGTGAAAGGGAAACTGGGAAGGGGAATAACATTTGGAAAGGTGATGAAATTGTTTCAGTAAGGAAACAGTTACTCAAATGAGTAATGAGACTGAAGTGATGACAGACATACAGAGAACAAAAAAGTACATGAGTTGGACAAATTTACTGCTGTTTCTCATCCAGAGTTAAGTATTATGGAATATGGATGCTCAATTTTATACTTCATCTTCAAGTACTACATAATGTGTGGTAGAGCTCAAATAGATACAGGAAGCACACACATGCTTGTATGCACAGAAGCACAAAAATGTACACACATACTCACGTGAGTACATATGCACACATACTTTCTTCCCCATGTCTTGCTCCAGAAGTATTATCGATACTCTTTCAGGTCCTCATGTGTGCTCCTGAGATGCTATCCCCACTGCCGTCTGTTGGATGGCATTAGAATCACCCTCAAGTCAGAGTCTTTTCCCTAAACTTCAAGAGAAGACAGACAAGGGAGGCAGGAAGGAATTTCTGTCTGTTGCATATACCTGTAACCCTTCTCTGAGCTGTCAGGGTGGATTTTTGTGATTCATCATCTGCTGGTAATGAATGTTTTCCTCTATCTTTCATGCAATCCCCAAGCTTTCAGCACTTCAGGGTCTTCATTTTTCTTACAGCTAAGATGTTGTTTTGTATCTGATAAATTCCACAGTTTAGCATAAAACTCTTTACTACAGAAGTAATGATTTTTTAAAGCCCCCCAAAGCATTGGCTCAAGATACCTTCGCTTGCCAACTGGATCTCAACTTACTTATTTATTTCTCCTTCCACTAATCTTTTTAATCTGAATAGATATCTCACTGTGTTTCTGATAAAAACACTATATATAATCATATGTCTGGGTAAGGCCATGCATTGCAATGCATATCTCTTGTGTATAGGTGATTTGTCTGAATGCATATCTGCACTACTTGTTTGCCTGCTCCATGCAGAGGAGAGGCCAAAGGCCAGAAGAGGGCCACAGATATCCTAGAACTGGAGGTAAAGATGGTGGTGAGCAACTAAATGAGTGCTGGGAATAGAATCAAGGTCCTTTGCAAAATCTATCAATGCTCTTATCTGTTGAACCAGATTTTCCAGAATGAAACCCACTTTTACAGAATAACATTTACAGAAATAACATGTTGATATATTACTTGTTTTACTGTATAAACTAAAGGAGGATATTTAAAAATTAAATGATAAATAAAATGGACAACTTCTATTCAATTTTAGGAAAGAAAGAAAGAAAGAAAGAAAGAAAGAAAGAAAGAAAGAAAGAAAGAAAGAAAGAAAGAAAGAAAGGAAGGAAGGAAAGAAGGGAAGGGAAGGAGTTGGAGAGATGGCTCAGTGATTAAGAGCACTGACTGCTCTTCCAGAGGTCCTGAGTTCAATTCCCAGCAAACACATGGTAGCTTACAACCATCTGTAATGGAATCTGATGCACTCTTCTGTTGTGTGTCTAAAGATAGCTACAGTGTATGCATATAAATAAAATGAAAAAAATCTAAGAGAGAGAGAGAGAGAGGAAAAGAAAGAAGGAAATAGAAGGAAAAATAAAGAAAGAAAAAACAGAAAGTAGATCTGAGACACTCTTCTGATGT
This sequence comes from Mus pahari, assembly GCF_900095145.1. NCBI lineage: Eukaryota > Metazoa > Chordata > Mammalia > Rodentia > Muridae > Mus > Mus pahari. The sequence goes on from NC_034613.1 coordinate 53,365,761, forward strand.
GTACCTGAATACAGCTACAGTGTACTCATATAAATAAAATAAAAAAATCTTACAAAAAAGAAAGAAAGGAAGGAAGGAAGGGAGATAGGAAGGAAGAAAGAAAGAATGAAGGAAAGAAAGAAAGAAGAAACTAAAATTATTTACTTACCAAAACAAATCATCATATTAAATAACTTTTTCTTTGTCTTAAAAACAGTGGTTAAAAAACAGTTAAAGGCATCTAGAACCAATAACATAGCCTCTTTATCTTGGCTAATATTCTGAAGTAGACATTTCAGCTATATAATATACTATATATTAAATAAAGCTGTACTACAGAGCAATTGTGATAAAAACTGCATGGTACTGGTAAAGCGACAGATATGTAGATCAATGGAATAGAATTGAAGATCCAGAAATGAATCCACACACCTATGGTCACTTGATTTTTGACAAGGGAGCTAAAACCATCCAGTGGAA
>NC_034613.1:53367682-53390296 GCF_900095145.1 Mus pahari
GCCCCAAATGGAAGAGCTAGAGAAAGTACCCAAGGAGCTGAAAGGGCTGCAACCCTATAGGTGGAACAACAATATGAACTAACCAGTAACCCCTGAGCTTGTGTCTCTAGCTGCATATGTAGTAGAAGATGCTCTAATCAGCCATCATTGGGACGAGAGGCCCCTTGGTCTTGCAAACTTTATATGACCCAGCACAAGGCAAGGCCTGGGCCAAGTAGTGGGAGTGGGTGGGTAGGGGATCAGGAGCAGGGGGAGGGTATAGGGAACTTTCGGGATAGCATTTGAAATGTAAATAAAGAAAATACCTAAAAAAAAAAAAGTAACATTCAATATATTATCTTATAATATACATAAATGATGATTACAAAATAAAATGTTAACAATGTAAGGGAGGGCACCAAGGTCTGACAGTATTACTGATTCTAAGTTATGCGTACAAACCAGAGCTTAGCATAATGTCCTCTGAGAGGCCCTATCAACAGCTGACTGCGACAGATGCAGATACTTGGACCCAACCATTGGATTGAAGTCAGGCACCATATGAATGAATTAGGAGGAGGAGGGAAGAAGAGAGCAACCCCATAGGAAGACTAGCAGTCTCAACTAACTCAGATCCCAGAGAGTTCCCAGAGACTGAGCCACCAACCAGGAAAATACATTAGTAGGTCTGAGGCCCTGACATATATACAGCAGGGGACTGCCTAGTCAGGCCTCAGTTGGAGAAAATGTGCCTAATCCTGGAGAGACTTGAGGACACAGGGAGGTCTGGTGGAGAGGAGAGTATCCTCTTGGAGACCTAGAGGAGGAGGAATAGGATGAGGAACTGTGGGAAGGAGAATGGGTTTTGCAAGAGCTGTATTGTAAATAAAAAAAAAAATAGTATAACTATCTTATGAAAACATTACTTCTAGAAAATAGAAATCACTTAAAATAATGAGAACTTCTATGTTTACATGGTGTTAAAATGGAGTGGCAGTAAAGCGAATATGTTTGTACTAACTTGTATAGGAAAGAAATGTAACAGAAATTATCCAAAATGGATGAGTACCTTCACCATTCTACATTACGTTGCTGATAGCAAATGGTGATAAAAAGAAATCAGTTTTTGAAGTATCAACATATTTTTTGTTATTTGCCATCTTTATAAATTTTCAAGTACTTTTATTTTCTCTTGTTACTATAAATATTCATGTGCTTATATAATTTCATATCCATAAATTCATTTCCCATCTAAAATTATTAAAGCCTTAGCCATCATAAAACATATATATCCCTTCATGAACAAATTCATATTTTGCCTTATTTTCAGTCAAATGATAGCATAGGTAATTCCTTACAAACATTGCAATCATTAAATATATGAAGTATTAATGCATACTAATATTAAATATTATATTATGAGTGGATATCAGTTATGCTTCATGTTTTTTATTCTTAAAAGTAACATGGCAAATTATGAGGAGTATTTCTTATATAAATGTATTTGTTTCTGAATGTTATTTTCCCTTTTAGAAAGAGAAATTCTGAGTCAAAACTGAAAAATCTCCTGCCCCTCTTTCTCCTCCTCTGTTTTCTTGCCTTTTCTCTCTCTTTTTCTCTTACTGTTTTCCTTAATTAAGGTTCAGAATGGGCTTGAAAATTTACATCTCCATCTTTACTGTCTACAGTATTAAGAAGTAATTTTAAAAATTCCACTGGCTAGTTTGGAAAAAATAGGTCTTTAATTATTTTATTTATTATTTTTCTTTATCATCTTTTATTTCTAATTTTGCATTTTGATTTATATTGTGGTAATGTGTATTTTTGTGTTTGTGGGTGTGCTGACATTCATGCTATGTCACATATGTGAAGATTAGAAAACAACTTGCAGGAGCTATTTTTCTTTTATCACCTTGTAGTTTGGGTGTTGATTTCAGGACCTCAGTGTCTTTATCTTCTAAACCAACACACCAATCCCTTAAAGGTAGAGCTTAGGCTTGAATTACAATTTTGATCCGCTTTCTTCTGTATCTTTAGCATATCCCAATAATGTGCCTTCCCACAGCACTCTTTTTTTCTCTCAAGATATAGTTTTAAGTGTTTGCACTTATGTGACTAAAAATTAATAACACTTCATACTTTTGGAGAGTTTTGATTGTTTTATTTGGAGACCTTACTGATCTCCTAAAATACTGTATTAATACTGGGTCCAGAAATTTTTATTACACACATATTAAGATTTAGTAATTATTTTCTTTATAAGGTATGATTAGTTAAATATGAAACATTATTTTCAATTGGTTATAACTTTCTCATCATCTGAAATAATACCTTGAATACAGGAAAAATTCATAAAATCAGAAACTTACTACTTAGTAGGATGATTTACAGTCACTTTTATTTCATCCATGTGAATCTTGAATCATAAAAAGGAATAATAATGAATAGTAAACTCGGAATAATAGTGACAAGTATTGACATTAAAAAACAACAATCAAAACAATTTCAAATACTGAAATACAAGCTAGTGATAATGATGAGAATAACAGCTATAGTTAATAATAATAGTAATAATAATGTGATGATGATGATAGTGGTGGTGGTAGTGGTGGTGGTGGTAGTTATGAAAAAAGATATATTACTAATAAATAGGACACTCTCAATGAGATCAAGGTACCTATTACTTAAATATAGATGTGTCTTATATATAGGTCTGAACATTCATCAGTTACAATATCCCTAAAGAAAAACATCTATTAACTTGTACAAGATTTCCTAATTCTTAATTTTTCCCATTTTCTGTTTTTAAAATGTTTTCATACATATATATATATATATATATATATATATATATATATATTTGTTTATGAACAAAATTGATTAGATATCTACTTGATTTTACTAGAAGAGATGGTATCTAATAATTTAATAACAAACTATTAATTTCATAATTTTCCTTACTACATTTATTTTTGTTTGATTAATAAAGTACTTGGGAAATTGTTGAATTAATTTCTGTTTATACATTCAAGATTTGGTACAGCTTCTGTGTCTACTGAAATCTTTGCATTTTGTATATATATTAATATTGTAAGTACTATTCTATAAGTGTTTATAGTTTTGTTTTGCAATTTTGATTCAGAGAGTGTTCAGTTTAACACATTGCATTAAGACTATTTTAATTCATTTTGTTTAACTACATTTATTGAGCTGTATACATGTTGCTTTGCTATCATTTTATACTAAAATACTCTGAGGGGAGACATCCATTATGCCTAACATGCACAAAGCCCTGGTGTCTCCTAAACTAATCTAATTTTAGTCTTCCAAAACTAAAAATAATATCAAATAGATTAAGAATTACTTTTTTATGTACAAAATCTTTTTATGAAATTTTGTTTTTTTTTTAATTGAAAACAGGTATTCCATCATACTATCAAATGTCCCCCTCCCTCTACTCCTCCCAGATGCAGCCTATCTTGCTTTTGCCCTAGGTCCCCAATACCCCTCCCTTTCACCTTCAGAAAACAAGTCTCCAGGAGACAGCAACCAAACAGAACAAAACACGATATAAAAAGACAAGGCAAAATCCTTCATATCAAGGCTGGACAAGACAACACAATTAGGAGGAAAAGAGTCCTAAAAGAAAATCAGATATACACCTGCTTTCACAAAAATGCCAAGCTAACAACAACAAAATACATGCAGAGGATCTCGTGAATTCTCTTGTGAGCCCTGTGCTTACAGCTTCAATCTCTATGAACCCACATAAACCCTGCTAAGTTGATTCAGTGGGCCATGTTCTGGTGTCCTCCATCATCTCTGACTCCTATAATCTTTCCTCCCCCCTCTTCAGCAGGGTTCTCCGAGGTCCTAGGAGAGTGATCTGATAAGACCACCAGTTCAGACTTTCTCTCCCCATAACGAATGGCTATGGGTCTTTGTATCCACTCCTATCTAATGATAGAGGAAGTCTCTCTGATGACAACTGGAGAAGGCATGGATCTCTGAGTATAGCAGAATTGCAGAGTATTAAGAATCATTTCATTATTTTTTTCATTAGTGTTTGGTTCTACCTTAGGTCTCTGGTCTGTACATTATCTGGTTCCTGGCCATCTAGGTGGTCTTGTATATATAGCTTCTGTTTCCTGGCCATCGAGGCAGTCTGCTCAATATAGCCACTGTTTCCTAGCCATCAAGGTAGTCTGGTCAATACAGCCCCTGGTTCCTGGCTATCCAGGTTGTCTGGTCAATATAGTCTCTTGACGCTCACCATCCAGCTAGTGTATGACACAGGCTTCCTCCTCTGGTGTGTCATGAGCTTCAAGCTAAATCAGACATTGGCCACTCCCACAAGTTCTGCAGCACCATTGCCCTAGTATAGATTTCAGTCAAGACAGAGTGTAGGTTGAGGGTTTTGTGTCTACAGAGTATCTTCCCATGCCAAAATAAAAGAACATAGGTGTAAAGGCTCCATTCAGGCACCAGATTGATCTCTATATGTTCAGTGAGGTGTGTGGATGTCTTCTTTAGTTTTAGGTCCCTGTTGTTAGTTTTCAGAGAGCAACTCTGCCCTACCAACAGCTTATATTGTTTGAGGATTTCCATGGAAACCTCTTAGCCAATAACTCAACTGACTAGAACCCAGTCCCACAACTGGAAATTTGGTCTGGCTACAAAAGATTCCTTGAGCTCCATTGTTCCTCAGTTGGGTCATCCTTATAGATTCCAGGATGTTTCCACTATGCCAGGTTTCCACACAGCCCCCAAAATGCCACCCTAATTCCAGCTGCCTCTCATTCTTTCTCAACCCTCACCTAATCTCTCCACTTCCTGTCTCTATCCACCCCCAGTCTAAGTTTAAAATTCATTCTTCTTCTCTCTTCCTTGTAAATCTATGCCCTCCTCTTTACCTAGCCTCTCTGGCTCTGTAGAATAGTTTAATTATCAATTACTTCACATTTAATATCTACTTCTGAATAAATATATACTACATATGTCTTTCAGGGTGTGGGTTACTTCACTCAAGAGTTATATTTTCTACTTTCATCCATTTTCATTCAAATTTCATGATATCATTTTGTTTCTTCAGCTAAGTAATACCTCACTGTGTAAATGTATCACATTTTGTTTGCCCATTGTTCAGTTGAGGGACATCTGGGCTGTACCAGTTTCAGGCTCTTATGAATAGAGCTGCTATGAACATAGTAGAACAAATGTCCTTGTAGGATGGAATATTCTTTGGGTATACAATCAAGAGTGGTATAGCTGGGTCTTGAGAGATCGATAACCAATTTCTGAGGAACTGACATGCTGAATTCTAAAGTGGCTGTACAAGTTTGCACTCCTATCAGCAGTGGAGTAGTATTCCCCTTGATCCACATCTTTGCCAGCATGAGCTGTCATTTATGGTCTTGATCTTAGCCATTCTGATTGGCATAAAATGGAATCTCAAAGTAATTTTGATTTGAATTTCCCTGATGGCTAAGGAAGGTGTACATTTCTTTAAATGTTTCTCAGTCATTGGAGAGTCCTCTATTGAGAATTCTCTTTTTATATCTATACCCAATTTTTTAATTGGGATATTTGGTCTGTTGATATCTAGTTTCCTGAGATATTTTTAAAAATGTGTTTTGGATACTAGTCCTCTGTATGATGTGGAGTTGGTAAAAACCTTCTAATTCTGTAGGCTGCCACTTTGATTGTTGGTGCCCTTTGCTCTATCGGAGCTTTTCTCTTTCTCGAGGTACCACTTACTAATTGGTGATCTTTCTGCCTGTGCTATTGGTGTTCAGATTAGGAAGATGTGTCTTGTGCTAATGCATTCAAGACTGTCCCCCAACTTTCTTTAGTATAAGTTTCAGTGTGTCTTGTTTTATATTGATGTCTTCATTCCACTTGGACTTCAATTTTGTGTAGATTGATGAAATGGGTCTATTTGCATTCCTCTACATGCAGACATCCAATTAGACCAGCACCAGTCCTTTGAGAAGCTTTCTTTTGTCCATTGCACAATTTGGCTTTGTCAAAAATCAAGTGTCTATAGGTGTATGGGTTTACTTCTCTGTCTTTGATTAATTCCATAATCAACCTGTTTATTTTTATGTCAACACCCTGCAATTTATTTTATTATTACTCTGTAGTATAGCTTAAAGTCAGGGATTGTGTTACTTCCAGGAGTTCTTATATTGTACAGGATTGTTTTAGCTATCCTGATGTTTTGGTTTTCCATATGAATTTGAGAATTGTTATTTCAAGGTTTGTAAAGAGTTGTGTTAGCATTTTCATGGAGGTTGCATTGAACCTGTAGATTGCATTGGGTTGCATCAATATTTTTAGTATGTTAATCCTACTGATCCACAAGCATTACAGGTTTCTCCATCTTCTCATGTCTTCAGTTTCTGTTTTCAAGACTTGAAGCTTTTTTCATACAAGATTTTTGCATACTTGGTTAATTACCCCCAAGATATTTTATATTATTTTAGAATATTGTGAAGTATGTTATTTCCCTGACTTTCTCCATCCATTTGACATTTGTATATAGGAAGGCTACTTATTTTTTCTGAGATAATATTATATCATTTTTTTATGAAAGCTAATATATTTAAAATATATTTGTATGTCAAAATTTCTTAAGCCTACACATTAAAGATACATGAAATGACTATTAAAAAGATACTTAAGACGGTTTCTTTATAAACTATAAAGGAAGGGAAAACAATATTTTATTGTTAGTGATCACAATGTATCCATATACAAAATGCTACAGTATCTATAGCTCTAGGAACATTGCTGAAGAGGTGGCAGTAGATTTTAAGAGCCAGGTTAGGGAGCTTTCTGTGAGATTGTATCACCTAGTAACATCAGAAGCTATACCCATATTCTTAACATTATCACTGCCTAAACATAAATTGAACAAGGATGATATCAATGGACATGCCAAAGTAGATTGGGTAAAGCCCCAATCTACAGTTTCAGACCTGTATTTAACCACTCAAAAACTTTACAAAACAACAGAGGTGACATAGGGAACTAAGGAATGCTAAAAGAGGGAGAATCCCAGAAAGAACATACTTATTGATTATCCACTCCTAAATACTCATCCCTGTAAATGTGTAAATGTTTAATATTAAACATCAAAACACATTAATCTTAAGAGTAAATATATATGTACACACTCACACACATATACATATATATATATATATATATATATATATATATAGAGAGAGAGAGAGAGAGAGAGAGAGAGGCTCGTTAGAACAGTTAATGAAAAAGAAGAGGTCATTAATTTGAGAAAGGACACAGAGGAGTATATAAAATGTTTGAAAACAAGAAATGGAAAATGTTATCACTAAATTGTAATATCATAAAATATATTTAAAAAGTAGAATAGAAATGGGCTACATAGGCATCCATAACTGTATCTATTAGATTCATTTATTTAACATACACACACACAAGCACATGCACACACACACGCACACATGCATAAACACACACACAAATGTCTAAATCAAATTTTAAGATTTGATAAAGTTGTTCTATGAGTCCTTAAATTTTTATTGGAAATAATTCTGTATACATGTCTGCATACTTGAAATATTTCACTATAAAATACAAATTTTAAATAAAAGGATTGATTTAATATTTGTTATCATGAAATATGTATTCCAATGTATTTTTCTTTTTCTTTTGCTATCTATCATAGCTGTATTCATGTATACTTCACAAATAAATGATATATTTAAAGTGTGGAGCATGGGGCTGGAGAAGTGGCTCAGCAGTTAAAAGCACTTATACTTCTTTTAGAGTACCCATATTTGCTACCCAGCATTCACAAGATAGCTCACCTCATCCAAAATTTCAGTTCTTTTCTGACCTCTAAGGGCACAAGACATGCATATACATATATTCAGATAAGACTTTCATACATATAAAATAAAATAAATAAATCTATTTGAATATTCTGATATATACACATATGTATATTATATACTATAATGCTATAAGATTTTATGAAATAATCAATTATCTGATATTACAAGTATTAGTTATTATTTATATGAAGTAAATTTCCCTTTAAGCATATATGTTTAACCTAATATATAATAGAGTTGAACTTTGTAGTTTTAAACATCCATCAAGTGATATTTTTATTCATAAAGTGTTTATGAATGTCATTCTTCCTTACTGGTTATCTACCCATGTGTTTTGATGTCTCTTAAACTTTGGATATTTTTCTGTGTGTGTATTAAGTACAGGCCTCATTTAAGAGTATCTGAGATGTGGATAAACTATATATAAAATATCTTGTTTAAGATGCTAAAAATATTAATTCATTCTCATACCTAATTCTTATATATTTACTCCCTGCTAGATTTATCTTATAATTTCCATATTTTATAGTCTTTATCCATGAAGACATTTGTGCTTAAAATTATTTGACAAATTTGTATCTCAACTATTATTTTACTTGAATTATATACCTCTATGAAAATAGTTGAAACTCTGAGCTTGATTATATGCTCACTTTAAGGAGTATCATTCATTTATATGATCTTATATGTCAGCACGAATAATTCCTTTAACATTACTGGTAATGTGAACCAAGTGTTTATACATCCCATCAGTTTTTATTTGTTATGGAAACTTTACACTTCCCATTCATCTGGGATAATGATGGTCCTATATGTAATACTCTTGGTTGGCAGGTTTTATCAATTATTTGGTGTAATAATTCATCTACGCACTCCTGACCTTCAAAGATTCTGTGAAAAAAAAATCATCTGATAGTTTTCTCAGGATCATCTTGTACATGGCAAGTCTCTTGTCTTATTGCTTTCAAAAAGTCTTTCTTTGATTCTTGGTAATTTTATCAATGTGTGTTTTGATACAAGTATCTTTTTGAAATAAATGTTTCACTTTCTCACGAATATTTCCGTGATTCTCATTTTGTATATTTTTTGTCTTGAAGCTACTTTGCAGGTTTTTGTCACATGTTTTTATTCATCCTTTGCTAAATTTATTATTGTTTTCAGAAAATGTCAAATGTACTGATGTCCCCAATGCATATTCTTCTCTGCTTGATTGAATCTACTATTATAGTACATTATTTATTTAATATTTGATATTTGATATTTTCATACATAAAGAAAATATAGGTTTTGTAAAAACAAAGCTTGATTTTTTTCTAAAATTACTTATTTTTATATTATAATATAAATAAAACATTTATCTCTCTCCTGGTGTCCTTTCAATCCCTAAAATTTACTCCTTATTGCTCTCTCTCAAATTTATGGCCTCGTTTTTCAGGAATTGCTATTGTATGCATATATATCTATGTATAAATATATTTTCTAAGTACAACTGGCTCCATCTATATAATATTTCTTCTATGTATGTGTCAGTGCTAACCAATTTTTATTGGATATCCATTTGGTGAGCTTTTTGCTGTCAGTATCCTTAGTTTGCTGTAGATTTTTGTGTAGTGTTGAGAAATTGTGGACTTTTTCCCATTGACCCATGTCCATGGTGTAATCCATGTTAAGTTCATATTTAGGTAGTAATGGTGATACATTGGGATTAACTGGCCTTAGCATAAATGTTCAGAATTATAGAGTAGCTCTTACTTCTGCTTTCATCTCTAGCTTTCTAGTCCAGGTGCCATGAAAAGATAGGCATATCATGTTTCTAATATAGATAGGAACCAATCCTATTGTAATCTATTTCCACATTGGTAAACTACTTGCCTTTAAGCCATGAGCCACAATAGTTAAGGACATTTGCTGCTCATCTAGCAGACCTGATCTTGATTCCCAGTAGCTTTGTCCAACAACTCTCAAACTCCTATAATTTTAGCTCTAAATGTCTGATGCCCTCCTTTGTCCTCTAAATGTGCACATGTGTGCGTGTACATGCGCGCATGTACACACACACACACACATACACACACATTTTTAAATTGAAATAAATTATTCTTTGTGTATTTATTATGTAATAGTGACAATAAAAATAATTAAGATATGTATTATCATATGGGGTTGCAGTTAGTATTCTTATTGATGATATAACGTATTACAATATACATTTAGCTAACCCTAAGAGCTTGGCTCAACAACATTATTAAGTTTTGAATCTTAGAATATGAGAATGCTCCTCTGAAGGTTTATGAATGTCCAGATTTTGTGTTTATCTGGGGTTGTAAACTTAGTCTCTTTCTAAATTGGTAATGTAAATTATTTATTTTAATTGGAAAGGGTCCTTCTCCATTTGAGAAGTCCAGTATGTGGTAGAGTTGGGTGAACTTGCCAGCTAGACGTTAAAGTTATGTCAGTCATGAACTAATCCTTATTGTTAGGTGGGGTTCCTAATTAGTTCTCACAGTAGAAGACACGACAAGCCATAGGGTTATTCTAAGCATCTTCTTCATCCATAATGGGTACAGGCTGTGCTTCACAGCTTGGTGAGATTTTTTGTTGTGTGCATGTCCAGATCTGACTCAGTTAAGAATTCTAGCCTGCCTGAATTGCTGATCTTGGTAGTTGGCCATAGATTATCACCAGCTTGGCTCTGCAGGCATTTGGAGCAGTTGGCTGGTATCTTTGGTTGGACAAGGCTGCCAACAGAGATATAGTGCTACTGCCAAAATATGCATGATGCTATTTGTGAACTCTGCTTTCTTTTGTTGAAAGTAACTGGTTTCAAATATTTTCCCTTGTGTATTGTTCTAATGTGTATAGGGAGGTGAAGTAGAAGCACTGCTCTTGAACTGATATGCAGGAAAAACTGAGTATGTGTTCCAGGTTATTTTTTAATGCCTAGGAGAATCTTTAAAAAGCACTAATGTGGTGTCTTTTTTGAGGAAGAGAAAAGTTAAAATAAGGGAGTTACAATTATCATAGAAGTAGCTTAAGAATGGCTTTGTTCTGTTTGTTGTTGTTGTTGGTGGTGGTGGTGGTTTGGTTTGGTTTGGATTTTTAGTTTCTTTTTCATTGATTTTGATTTTTTCCAGGTTCTTTGAATTTTCCTTAAACATTCTAATCTGCAGATGGATTCTAATTATAGTATTTCTGTGAGTAGTATGGAGCCTGGGGCTTCTCCGTTTTCCTTCTTGCTAATGTTACTCCCATAAGTCATGAGTTTTATTATACTATGGAACTATAGAAATGCTTAGCCTGAGTTATAAGATCTAATCTTCTCTGCCTAATAAGAGAATTACTTGAAATTTTCTAAATCTAAATTTTCAGATTTTTTTCAGTCTTATGAAAATCTCATTTTGGTACATGTTTTACTTTGTAAATTCATTCCTACATGTTAGTAATGTACTAAATGTATTTTTTATTTAATCAGTTTCTTTGGCTATTAAATTCATATAAACAAATCTTCATGGTCATAAAATATTCATGAGTCAGTTACATTTTCAATAGAGTACTTTGATGAATAATTTAATGAATATACAGCAAAATCACACATTTATATGTTTAGTGATGTGTTTTTACCATTTAACCAAAGTCAGCATTCTGAATATATTCAGTTATAAAGAAAATATGTCCTTATTTTTTCATCATGTCTATCAAGCTAATGAAAGCAGGATTGTTGAAAATGACAATTCTTATTATTGAACCTATAATCACCATTAAAATATTATTGACTTTCACAAACTGTATATAAGTAAATTGTCATACAAGTGACAGTTTTTGAAAAGAGATTGAAAATCACTACTTTCCTCAAAATCAGAGATTATGATTGTTTGCCACTATTTCATTTTCATTTTTCCCCCTGTGGCATGACATGTTGCCAGCAGATTCCACCTTATAAGAGAAAATCATAAAACCATTCCAGGACAGAGCATATTGGAAAAGGAAAATATATATTCTGATTTACAGTCAAGGTTAGAGACTCCAATAGAGACAAAGTGTACCAATAAAAGGATGAGGAGCTTGTGCCCTTTATAGAGCTGGACTGTACATCATTTCTATGCTTGCAATCTAGAGTATAACTACAATCTAGATTCATGACCTTAAAATGTTGTTTCATAACCTTATTTTTTTCTTCAAATGTCATTCCTTTCTGGGTTGATCAGTTTTATTGTTTGCTTAATTTAAGTCTATGATTATGTGTTTCTGTAAGTTAGAGGGTGAAAATGCTATTAAGTAGAATGTCTTTTCAAAGTTACAATAAGTATAGATTCAAGTCTAAATGCAAGTAGAAAACAGAAAAATCTTAAAGAAGAGGGTAGTAGAACATAAAGAGTATGCAGGTGAAGGGGAATAATAAAGAGGGATGGTTAAGTATCAAAAGGGTAGAATGTTGGGTGGAGAAAGGGATTGGAGGAGAGAAGCTAACCCTAAAGGCTTTTGAAAATTCATACATAAACCTATTCTATGAGTTATAACACACAAATACAAACACACACACACACACACACACAAAACCAAAAACAACAAACAAATAAAAATAGATTTAATTTTAATTAACCAATGCAAGGGGTTATGCTCATCTAAGAAAACATGGGGTTCCTAAATAAAATGCTCAGTGCTTCACCCTGAGATATTGGTCAGAGGCTGCTCAGAGACCTCCTCAAATAATACAGAATATAGCCACTGCTCTTGATTTCTAGAAATTGACATAAAAGCCTACTGCTTATGTACTATGTACTATGTTACAAGACCCAGTTTTATATACATATAAATGGAAGCAAACTTTTACAACTGAAAAAAAAAACCTTTTAACTATATGTTCATAGTACAATATATGTGCTATGTACAATATACTATGTAAAGTAGTCATAAGATACAGAGAAATCAAGTTAGTGTAAATGAAGTTTCCTCCACACTTGCTAGGCCCCATGATTCTGGAAGATGTTATGTATGCAAGTTCCTGGAGAAATAAAATACTCAGCATTCTTAACCAGCTATGAGCCCTGTAGGCTGCAATATTGACCAACATGAAAAAATACAATCATAAGAGTAGCATAAATATTCTGTGGATAAAGTATGACTATTTCATTGGATTTAGGGTATCATGTAGATGAAGAAACTGCCTACCATGCATGGTAAATCTGCTTCAGAACCCATAGTTGGGGAGTTGAACCTACTACTATTATTCTACTAAAGGGACATAGTATCAGATTCATCCCTTTCCACCCATATATTAGTGCCAGTTTTACACCTTATTAGAGAAGTCATTGAGCAGTGAGAGGTTGGTGGCTAATTCAGAAACTCATAAATGATAAATGTGTACAGACTATGTCTCCATGGACTGACAAGCTGCAAATAGGATGTTATATAACATTGTTTCCTTAAGTCTTAGGAACCATCGTGAAAGACAGTACAAAAAAAGATATGAAAGCTTGAAATTGAGGAAGACTGGAATGAAACTGGGTCTTGTAACATGGTAGAAACTCTATTTTTGAAGTCCCAGCAGCAATGACTGCCTGTTAAGTATCAAACAAAGGAATGTTCAGGCATAGAATGGGAAAGGGTTCATAAGCCCCCCATTTGTAAATGAACAATTATATAGACAGAGTTCATGCCTTCTACAAAAGGTAGAGTCAGAGTTGGTGTTGTTATTGTTATTGCTGTTATTTTATGGTGTCACTCCTAGTAATCTGATCATCCTTTAATAGATGTCCCTACACCAAGAAATATAGGGGTAGCACAATTTAGAGTTAATTACTGTTAAAAAAGAAATTGAGTTGAGAGATTCATCAGATTTAGAGAACAGACTACCAAGTTTCATGAAATAATTGCTCATATACCATATAAAAATATATTTTAGTCTATTGGATTAAGATATTCCTCTGATTACCTTGATATAATAAGTAATCTTTCTACTTGTGTAACAATTATCAATTTAGTTATTCAAGACAATTCCTGTGATCTAAGAATTAACTGTAGCTTGTAACAAATATATAAACAAAAGCATTTTTTTACAACCAAACATAACCATTTTTTGCCATAAACACGTGCTCTTTAATAAAGTCACCTCATTCATATATATATATATATATATATATATATATATATATATATATACCCCACGAACTCTGAAAAAAGAACCCAGCAGAGATCCCAGTTAAATCATGCTTTACCTTCTAAAAAATTTTATGATGTAAGAAGTATATGTTATTTTAAAGTATTAAGATTTAGATACTTTTTAATATTGCCTATATAGCTAGAGATATACACATCAACCACTGCACACATTCATAATCATGTATTACCTATTACTACAACAATACCCAGGCTTACAAAGATATTATGTGTTCTGTTACATTGTTAGATGCTTAGACTGGTACTACTCTACTCTACACTTATTCATCCAGAATCTATTCAGAAGTTTATATATGTCTATATTTAATACCATACACATGTATGACTTAATGAATATACCTAGATAAGCACATTAAATAAATCTAATTTAAACTTATACATGGAGAGTTCTTCTAACAACATTTCTCTCTACTCTGGCAATCATATGTGGAGAACAATTGGTTGTAGCTTTTACAATTGCTAATCAATAATACTGACATGCCCCCTATTCATGTCTATCTACAAAGGTCTATCTCCAGGGTGTTCACACACTCATTCATAATACACCGTCCTAAATTGAAGCATCTAGCAAAATATGTCTACGAAGTTCAAGTCTGATTGAGATACACGGTATTCATGGGAGAACCAGGGAACATAAGTATGCCTTAAGTAGGATAATAGTACGACATAGCTGTATATTTCTGAGAAGTCACAAGGACAGATGCATCTCTTAGTCTGAGCTTCATAGCTCTAGGTCTAGTAACAGAGGAAATAAAATCTGTGTTATTTTATGAGACATTATTAGTAACAAAAGCCAGGTATTGAGTCAATAATTCTACCTATCTAGATGGTATTCAATGGAAAAGTACCAGACCCAAAGAAGAGATGATCCTGATCATCATGATATCAAGACTGGATGCTGCAGTCATTAAAACAATTGTTGCTCTTCTAGAGGATTCAGATGCAATTTCTACCACTCAGGTGGCACTTCGCAACTCCAGTTCTAAGAAAATTGAAAGGCAGTATCCAAATATGTGGTACACAAATATACATGCCGGTAAAATACCTAAAACAAAAATAAATTAATAAATAATGAGATAATAAATATATATTTTAAAGACTGAAGTTTGCTTTTAAGGACAATATGACCACAAGTAAAAGAAAGGATTACTATGAATGATAAATTCCTAGTCTTCTTAAGATCGACAGCAATGAAACTGTTAAAAAGAGATGGACAATTTGAACACAGGAAGTTTCAAAGGTTCAATTCTCTTTAATCCTTCTAAACTGGAGAAAATAACTTTTGCTTTCTGGTCCTATTAAGCTTTGGGTATATATATATATATATATATATATATATATATATATATACAAGTTTTATATTATAATCAAATATCAACTACCCTCTTATTATTGGCAAGTTTAATTAATAATTAATTTTGATTATTTTAATGTTAATAGTTATATATTTTTCTTATTTCTTATTTTCTGAGTGCTTGAAACCATGTTACCTATTATTTTACATTATCATTTTCTTTAATCTCTGCAACAAACTCGATACAATTTTTCTATAATTTTGATTGTCAGGTAAGTAAATTGAGGTAGTTATTTAATAACTTCCCTGGATACCTTGGGGGAGGTGTATGTTGTTAGAAGTATTAAAGGCACGGATTTTTTTCCTTGGATTTAATATTCTTATCACAGTATCTATAGTTACCAAGATTAATTTCCTTCTTGAGGCACTTTTCCTTTATATACAATCTGTATTTTCACTATCTTTCTATCTACAGCGCCTCAAGCACCATGTAAAGCACATAGTAAATATCCTATACAATTTCAAATGAAGGGCTTCTTTTCCTTTTATCTTTGAATTATAAAATGTTACATAGTTTATATTATTGATATTTTGAAATAATTTCCAACCTAAAGGAATAGAGTCCCAGTAAATCTGCACAAATCAAACCAACAGTATTCTTTCTAGCAAAAACTATCAAAACCCATCAAACTAAAGTTCAAAATCCATCCAGTTTTCATTTCTCACTGATTTGTTCAGTCTGGAGCAAATCCTGTTCTTCTTTTGTATTTTGACTATTAGATTTTTAGACCAACATCTCATTATTTTATAGAATGTTCCATAATTTGTTTATCTTATGTTTTCACAGTCTTAGGTTCTATGGATGCATTTAAAGGAATATCCCAAAATATGTTGTAATATATTTTGCAAGCTAATACAATAGAATTTATCTTGTCACATATGATAACTTAGATTGTATGAATACTATATGACAGCAATTTCACAATTATGAAATATTTTTCAAGGATAAAAATATTTACCTCATTAACAATAATTAGTACATTTTTGAGCTACCAATATTCATACTGTACTAGATACTTGATAGATGTGTTTCATACAGAGGATGGAAAAAATTAAACATTTTCCAAAAATTTACCTGTCAAGCACAAAACCTCCAAAAATTAAAATTTTTATAGTATTTTCATATATGCACTTTGATACAGAGTCTTGGTCATTTTTTATATCTGACCCTTCCCAGACAAACCTGCCTCTTCAGTGTGTGTTAGTTCATTCAGAGTTGCACACATTCTTTTGTTTTTCATTTTTTAAGTATTAATAAAACATAGAGCTTTTTTATGTTAAAAAATAACGTAAAACTGTCCTTGTTAGGCTCTCTGTATGCTGCTTCAGTGTCCATAAGTTCAGATGTGCATTAGGCTGATATAGAAGCCTTGCTTTTTTCCTTGTGCTCCATCCTCTTTGATTCATACACCTTTTGGGGCTCTTCTACAGGGTTGTCTGAGGCTTGAAAGGAGAGATTTTTTTAGAGATGTGCTGTTTTGTGCAGAATATTCTAAGGTCTCATCACTCTCTGTATAATATCTGGCTCTGGGTCTCTGTAATTGTTTTTATCTTCTACAGGAAGAAGCTTCTCAGAAGACACCTGGGCAAGGAATATATGATCTATGAGACAGACTATGAGATGTGCTATTAAGAGATATTTTATTGATATATTCTTTGAGTAAATTATTATTATTATTATTACCATAGAACACTGAGTTATCTATACTATCTATACTGAAGTTCTTGGTTGCCAAAGCAGTGTTGCATATAACTTCTATCTTGTGAAGTGGCCCTTAAGACAGATCAGATATTCAGATATTGTTTATTGTAATGAGATAGAGAGAGAGAGAGAGAGAGAGAGAGAGAGAGAGAGAGAGAGAGAGAGAGAGAGAAACCAGATGGGAGAAGAGGCATGGAGGGAATAGTAGAGAAAGGGGAAACCATATGCAAGATATATTACATAATAATAAAAACAATTCTATTTTCAATTAAAGGAAAAACAATGTACATTTTGCAATATAATGAAATGTTAATATTATTCTGTTCTTAAACAGTATATGTGCTTGTATGTATATGATTTTTCTTTGTTTTATTCTTTAATGGATTATTAAGTGCTTTTGAACTTTTCATAATCTATTAAAAAGTTGTAAACATACTGTTTCTGACTTGAAGTATCTTATTAATTTCATGGTAGTTGACATTTGCAACATCATAAAAGGTCACTACAAAAACAAAATGTTTTAGCTCTAGCCAAAACTAAGCAATAGGAAAAAACTACATTAATGGCTTGGAACCCACATGTGTTGTTCAACTATAAGATAGTTGGAGTTCCATAAAGACAATTATTACTTTTCTTCTTTTAACAATGATATCAAACTCAGGTTTGATCACAAGAGTGACTTGAGCATATATTACAAATGCATATACCTCCATGATAGAAATTCTTCATATAATGTAGCAACTAAGTTCACTTCCAAAATTGTGATTCTAATCATGACATCATAATATGTTAATTGTACGTGATAAGTGGATGCTACTCAAATCCTCTTAGCCATTTGTATTCATGTTTGTATCAGGGATGACTACAGTATCTTCTTTCTAGGTAGTGCTGAGTGTTGAATGAAATCATAGATACAATGTATGTCAATAATATTTGTTAATCCTTTTGGAAGCCAAAAAAGAGAAAGTCTTTGTCTATGCATATATCTGCATGAATGAGTGGCAAACAGATAGCTCTACAAGATGTGCATGCAAAGATTAGGAAGTGTGATTGCTTCTTGATAAACATTGACGAGTGAATTGGTTTTTTTGCCAGCAAAAAAGGAGGAAAAGGTGAGTAGTCCAAACAGAAGCTTATTTTATGTGACATGACAGAGTTATATATTCTGTGGTTTCACTACAGTTAAGTACAAGTAAAATAGATGTTTAAAAAAAAACCAAATCACTACATTCTGCAGTTTTGGCATAGGGCAAGGCATATTCTATATGATGACTTTAGGTTCTAGACCAAGACTCCTTTTATTCTCATTGCTTGGGCTATTCAAGAATGGCAACACCTGAAACCAACTTGAAGAAAGGCTTAATGCCACTCTGAGTTTTTGTATGTGGGTAAAATTAAGGAGATGACAAATACAAAATCAATGTGAAGATTAAATATTTATATATATATTGGGGTAATATACTGATACATATATTGGGGTAACATACGAATCAAGCCTTGTCTGTGAGTGAGAAAGGTGCTTCAAAATGCCTTGCTTCAAAAAAGTGCTATGACTGCTGTTAATGTTTATTCCTGAGCATCTGGGTTTCATGTCTGTTGTCATAGTAATTCAACCTTGAGTTCTCTTCCTGGATAGAAATGTGTGAGCAAGTAAGTACACAGCTAGATGGTGAGGCACCATTCAATTGGACACAATTTCTAAGAGGAGTCAGTTAGTGCCTGTCATTCCGGATTGATGAAGGGATTTTGTGCAGATCATTCAGCTGGCCACCATCCTTACACAGCAGAAAAGGTTTTGTTGTATCAATGCCAAAGTTTCAACTTGTAATTTATATGAAAACAAGCAAAGCAGTCCATTATGTAATTGATGTTTATAAATTATGGTAGATGAGAGAGTCAATGAAAATGTTCATGATGCTGAACTGTCCTTTGGATGGTACTCAATTCTAGATTTGCATTGTACTCTATAAAAAATAGAGTGCCTGAATTCCTAAACTATAACTGCAGTTTAAATTTCTTCCCTTGAACAGCTTGCACTATACAATCTCTTAAAGGAAAACACTGAATCTTTTATCATGTTCCCTTTACAATCTATTTTAAACAAAGAAAATACACTGTGGCATTTTAAGACAAATTACAGGTTACTGGGTAGTGGTAGCACATATCCTCAACCTCAGCAGTGATGAAGGTACAGGCAACTGGTTACCTGTGTGTTTGAGGAAAGCCTGGTTTACAGAGTGAGTTCTAGGATAGCCAGGGCATCACAAAGAAATCCTATCTTGGAAAACCAAAATCATCATCATCATCATCATCATCATCATCATCATCATCGTCATCGTCATCGTCATCGTCATCATCATCATCATCAATTTAAAAATAGATGAATAAAATAGATAAATTAGAGGTTACATAATTCTTCTGTACATATCCCTCAGAACAAACAAGCTTTCTTCCTAAAAACACTTGAGTTTAATTAGTTTATAAAAATGAATAGTTGGTTTTATTTTAGATTACTCATGCCTCAAGGATCTTGACTCTGCTTGCCCGTTAGCCAGAAGACATTTAATGTCATCATGGTATAACACTGACTTGAACAGTCTTTATGATAGAGACCTTATATTGGTTTGTTTTGAAAGTATTATTTTATCTTGTTTTCTCATGTTGTCTCCTGGAGTTCTTCCCCTTTCTGAAAGGGAACAGAAAGGAAGTCGATGTTGGGGAGAGAAGATGGAGACAGGTAGCTGGAAAGAGTAGAGGGAAGGCCAAATGTGGTCAGGATGAAGAAAAGAAGTAAAGACTGATCATTAGGTGAGGGAATGTGATGTAAGCCAGGAAGGCCCATATAAACTTTATGTGGGTGGCCCAGATTAATTTACAACTAAACCACTCTATAATTTTGTTTTAGTATCTGATTAAAAGATATTAACTATTTGACACTTAACTCCTAATCACAATAATCGTTTTATCACAACCATATAAAATTTTATTGCTTCATTTATTCATTAAAACTGCAAAACTGCTATGTTTGGTCATGGAGGATGACCCTAAACTTTTGTGTGTAGAAAGCTTGCTTTTCAATGGCATCTAGATATGATGCTTTGGAGAAGTGTATGAGATTATTGAGGTCTCTAATTTCTATCATCAATGGATAAGGGTAATGATGGATTCATAATGTGATGAAATTATTGAACGATCATAGAAATGTTAGGATGTGAGGCCAGATAGGTAGAAACAAAATACCATGGTATAGAATTGAAGGATATACTTCTATTTGTCCTTTTCCTTTCTGTATCTTCTTGGTGTTTCCTATTTATCATGAAGTAAAATGGTTTTGCTCTTGAGTGGATTTAGTTATCTTTCTTCCTGGTCACAAATATAAAAATGTTAAAGTCGTTGACAATGTATTGGACTTGTGCAACATGAGCCAAAATAAATCTGCATTTATTTAACTTATTTATTTTTATTTCTTAGAATGTGGGTAGTGGGTATATGCATGTTTTCTGCAAGTCTGTGTGTATATGTGTGTGTGTGTTCAACTGTGTGCACATGTGTATATAAGCATGTATATGTGTATGCAAGTGCATGTATATGTGTGAGGTTTGTACATGCATGTATACAAACTTGAGATTACACATGTGGAGAGACAGAACTTTAAGAGTTAAGTAGACAAAAATATTTTACCAAATCTTGAACTAACTTTTCCTAACTTTAAACACATATGACTGTTAAATTTTAAAATAATAATTATTGAAATTAAGTATTATTTGAAGTGTCATACATGTTTACATGCTTGTACGTACAGCTGTGAAGGTCACAGAACTTTAATAGGTGAGTACACCTAAAAATAAGTTAAGTGTTTTATCAAATCTTGAAGTAAAATTTCTCTAGATTTATATGCATGCATAAGGGTTGAATTTTAAACTGATAATTCAGTATTAAATATTAAGTGTTATTTGAAGTACCACATTAATATTTCAATTGATTATTAATGTTATCTAAGAGCTAAGAGTAATAGAGAATTTACAAAATAATGTAGGTGATATGACATTTCAAAAACACATCTTTGTGGACTTTTTAAAAATCAATTTGCTTTATTATATACCCAATTGCAAAACTTTGGTCATACTTTTTTGTTTGTTTGTTTGGTTTTTTTTTTGTTTTTTTTCTTTTTAAAAATTATTTTATTAGATATTTTCTTCATTACATTTCAAATGCTATCCCTAAAGCCCCCTACCCTGCTCCTCTACCCACTCACTCTCACGTCTTGGCCCTGGTGTTCCCTTGTATGGGGCATATCTAGTTTGCAAGACCAAGGGGTCTCTCTTCACAATGATGGTCAACTAGACCATCTTCTGCTATATATGCAGCTAGAGACACGAGCTGTTTAGCAACTCTAAGAAATCTGATTTCACCTCTTTGTTTATAAAAGCCTTACAAAAATCTAATTCATGTAAAATAATACCAGCTCTTCAAGGGATACAACCCCTTTAATACCCATGTAACATTCACCATTTTCTAATTTCAATTTTGTCAGCAACCTCAAGAGAAGTCATTATTTAAGTCATTTCACAATTTTTAACCTCTGAAAAATTGATCTTTCATGTGCCTTCTTTATTTTTGAAACAATTTTGATGATATATTCTTGATTTATCATATTTATTTTATAATTCTGAGAATTATACAACTATTTCTACTACATATTTTCAAAACTGAGGCAAGCATAGAGCTGAGGGAAAGGCAGAATTAATCCCTCAAGTATTTCTAATTTAATGAAAAGTCAGTGCTTGTTTGATTATTTTTTTCTGATTTCTATCAGATTCTTGTTAATTATCAGAGGTCTAAAAGATCTTTCAAAAAATTTCTCATGCATTTGTGGAACTATGGATGTCACTTTCACCTACTCCATTATTTTTGATAAATTTTATTTGATTAAAACTGAAATTGTTCACAAATATCCAAGGTTCATTTATAAATTATAGGCTATATTATTTTCCTACATAAACTTATGAATTTAAAGCAAAATATATTATATAACTTTATTTTTTTAAACATTATACAGTTTATTTCATTTGGAAAAGTTACCTACACTTTTTTTTCCATGAATCTGCATTTTTTTAATTATTATTATTTTCTTTATTTACATTTCAAATGCTATCCCAAAAGTTCCCTATACCACCTGCCCCTGCTCCCCTACCCACCCACTCCCACTACTTGGCCCAGACCTTCCATTGTGCTGGGTCATACAAAGTTAGCAAGACCAAGGGGCCTTTCTTCCCAGTGATGGTCTATTAGGCCATCTTCTGCTATATATGCAGCTATAGACAAAAGCTCAGGGGGTACTGCTTAGTTCATATTGTTGTTGCACCTACAGGGTTGCAGTCCCCTTCAGTTCCTTGGGTACTTTCTCTAGCTCCTCCATTGGGGACCCAGTGTTCCATCTAATAGCTGGCTGTGAGCATCCACTTCGGTGTTTGCCAGGCACTGGCATAGCCTCACAAGAGGCCCCTATATCAGGGTCCCTT
>NC_034613.1:53392308-53414788 GCF_900095145.1 Mus pahari
TGGTCCAGGGCAGACACCCCTCCTCAGGTGGGAAAGGTGCCAGATGCTGGTTCAGGCTGGAGACTGCTCCCAGGCAGCCACCCCTCCTTGGGCGGGGAAAGGAGCCAGATGACGGGAACCAGACACAGGATCCTTCCCAGAAGCTTTGATGCTTCTCCAGTCTGCCCTCTCCCAGGCAGTGCACTGGAGCAAAGATGGCTCACCTTCTGACTCAGGCCTTGAGACTGCTCCCGGGCAAACACACCTCCTTGGGCAGGAAAGGCGCCAGGTGCCGGATCAGGCCGGAAGACTGCTCCCGGGCCGACCATAACTTTATTATATCAGGAACATTTTCCTGTTTCAGATTTTTCCTATTATATAAGTATATGTTAAAAATTAGTTATGAACGAGGGTTTTAACTATAATGTTGAGAATGATTACAATAGAAAAATCTTTGGTTCTCCTGGCTTTTACCGTGTGTGGGAAAGACAGAAAATAAGTACATATAAAAATCCCATATTAAGATTCACCAGAGACTGGCAGAGCCTCTCAGTAGACAGCTATATAAGGTGCCTTTCAGCAAGCTCTTGTTGGCATCCTCAATAGTGCCTGGGTTTGGTAACTGTATATAGGATGGATGGATCCCCATGTGCGGCAGTCTCTGGATGGTCATTCCTTCAGTCTCTGCTCCAAACTTTGTCACTGTAACTCCTTCTGTGAGTATTTTGTTCCCCCTTTTAAGAAGGATTGAATTATTCACCCTTTGGTGAATACTTCTTGAGTTTCATGTGTTTTGCAAATTGTATCTTGGGTATATCTAATAAAGAAAGTATTTCCCATTAAAAATAAATAAATAAAAGTATGAAATAAAAAGATTCAACAGAGAAACAAAATCAGTAAGATATAACAAATCAGCTGAAATGGGAATGCTTGAGATCCAGATGAGGTGGGGGTTGGTCTAAGTTGTGAGATTGAAAGATCTAAAAATGAGTAGGATGAATATATGAGAGCAGAAAAAGAGAAAATCAAGCAGCAAGAACAAAGAATGATAAATTGATGGTGAGTTCTCAGGGAGCTAGAGATGATGTGAGAGACAGAGGAGAGGGAGAGGAGGAGGGGGAGGGGGAGAAAAGGGAGAAAGGATAGAGGTGGGTAAGCCAAAAAGAGAGTAAATTGTGGAGGAGGAGAATTGGTCTGTCTTTCCTGTGCCCCCTCAGCGGAGAAAGGGAGGGGGAATAGGAGAAAGATTGTGGGAGGGGCGACCAGAATGTAGGCAGTGAGCAGAATGGAAAGTAAATAAGTAAAAAGTAGACTTTTTTTTTTCAAAAAAGAAAGCTCCCAACAGTATTGAATTCATTGATGTCTACATGGCGCTTTAAAGTTATAGTATAATAGAGGCAAGGGGCTAGAAATTAACTTCAGCAATAAAATGACACATTTACTACAATGATCAGAAAATTTAGAAGACCAGTCTAAAGAACATGCTTAGCAGTGGTTACAGAGAACATTGCATAACTGACAGAAAAATAAATGGTGATGTTAACAGTATTGGTTAATATATAAAGCTATCAAAAGAGGAATAATGTAAAGGCTATATGGGTCACCCATGTAAGCTGGCGAGCAAGCTATATTGAATGTAACAGCAGACAATTTCATTCCCTGATACACACTGAGCAGTTGCTTACCATGCCTTTTAAATTAATGTATGTTTTATCATGTATATACCTATGCAAGAGTATGGTGTTTGGTGCTTAAGCATATTAATTTATTTATAACTATATTCAATTAATGAAGAATATTACCATATGTGTTTTCTTAAATTCCAAATTCATTATTGCAGATTCAATTCTTGTAAATAAACTTTCTGGATGTATGCTTTCAACGTTGTTACATTTGTTACATATTTCTCAGAACTATTCTTTTTGTGAGTTAAGAGTATTATTGGCTAAAGCTGAAGTATGTTATCTCAGAGACAGAAACTAAGCAATTTACATTATATCCTGAAAGTTTTAAATTTTCAGATGTGATAAGAAATGGACACAGATTCTGACCGGTCTTAGTTTATATCTGTCATTACCATGTCAAACTCCTCCCTTGACATGAGGTAAAACAGGCCCACCCCCTAGGAGATTTTCTGAGAGTGTAAACAACTCGTACATTCCAATATTGGTTTCTTTTACCAGTTCAACCTAGCATTCTTTAGAAACTCTTTTTTCTTCTAATTTCTGACAAATTAGTGGCTAGACTCAGATTTTTGACTCCCCATTTTGTCTTTTCCAAAGTTTACAAATTGTCTACTTCTTGTAATGAAGTTTTATTTTAAACCGAACAAAACAGATAGTAAAATTTCAGATCTCATGTTTTATTCTTGTGAGGAAAGACTTTTCTCTTTTGTTTAACGTTTTTGGTTGACATCATATTTCTTTGATTTATATATAGCAAGAATTGTTCAAATTTATTCCTGTATCTTTCACCGTAAACTTTTCAATTTATTGTAAGTACATTTAAAATCGTGTCTTCTAACAATTTTTAGATACATAATGTACTATTGTTGACTATATTCACCTGATTCTGTCAGAGAGCATTAAGAATTGTTCCTTTGTTAGACTCTGCTCATTCATCATTCCTTCCAGCTGTTTTAATATCAATCATTCTGGGATTTCTTAAATCCACTCCATTATAAGCCAAACCTATTTTTATTGTTTCCTTTAATAATACTAATATGAATCTTTGTTTTACCTTCATTTCTCCCAACCAACCACCATCAGCAAAGCTACAACCTAGTTCCAGACCATGACCTACACCTTTTTTGTTCCTGAGCCACAACCCCTCCAAGATGTATATGTATATGTAGCCACCTATACTCTGATAGGCCACATTTTGTATTGGTATTCTGCTTTGGTAAAGAGAGTTTTGATTGGTGAAATGCTCTTTTACTCTCTCAAACTTTTACTCTGACAACTGCCTCATCTGCAAGCACAGGCCTAGATTCAATAAACTCTTAATATTCAAGGCCCCATGACCTAGTTCAATAAAACATATCATCCACCAGCTTTCTCTGGCCAAGCTTCATGATTCTCTGGCATGGGCCCAAACTGAGGAAAGGCAGATTATCACATCAGACAACTAACCTAAGAATGAAATTCAGGTACAATTCTCAAAACACAAAAAAAAAACATTAATGACTAGGACAACATGTCTCCCCTCAAACACACTGGTACATTGCAAATTCTCTCTTACAAGAACCACCTAGGTGAACTCTAGGACACAGAAAAAAAAAAAAAGGATTTTTCCTACATTTTTAACCAAAAATTCAAGGAATTTAAAGAAGACATGAAAAATCACTTCACTGAAGATAGCAGTATGTGTTACACAAAAAAGTACAAACAGAAGGCCAATGGAAATGATAAGGATAATCCAGGACTTGAGATGAGAATTCAATAAAGAGACAGAAACCTGGAAGAGGGGTAAAGCTGAAATGGAGATGGAACTAAAACATCCCTGGAACTCACCCGGAAACTCACTGGGAAGCTTTCCAATTAGCATGTATCAAGCAGATGATAAAATATCATGACAGAAAATAAAATAGATAATCTAGAAAAAAATAATTAAGTAACCTGATGAAAATAAAATCACAGGAAAGGAAAATGCAGGAAAAGTGGAACAACAATAAAAACTAAATCCTTGACTTATAAGCATAGATGAGGAAGGAGAATCACAAGTCAATAGTATAAAACATATCTTTTACAAGGTACTAGAAACAAAGTTTCCCCATACTAAGTAAAGTCAGACCCATGCAAGTTCTAGAAGTACATAGAACACAAACTACAATTTTTCTTGCCTACTGGGGTAAAGCTGATACAAACCTTATGGAAATAGCCAACCAATAACTGGTTCAACTTGAGACCCATGTCAGGAAATTCAGTCCATTCATGATACTGCCTGGAAACCAGAAACCGGAGGCTGAATAACCCAAAGACCTATATTATAATGTCAAACATGACTGTCAAAAAAGGGAAAGAAAGAGAGAAAGAAAGAAAGAAAGAAAGAAAGAAAGAAAGAAAGAAAGAAAGAAAGAAAGAAAGAAAGGAAGGAAGGAAGGAAGGAAGGAAGGAAGNAAGAAAGAAAGAAAGAAAGAAAGAAAGAAAGAAAGAAAGAAAGAAAGAAAGAAAGAAAGGAAGGAAGGAAGGAAGGAAGGAAGGAAGGAAGGAAAGAATGAAGGAAGGAAGAAGGAAGGAAAGAAAGATGAAAGAAAAAAGCAATGGAATGATTCCTAACATTATTCTTCTATACTAATAGGCTGTAGTCCAGGTCCTGGCATAATCATCATCAGAGAAGATTCATCCAGCAACTTATAGAAGCAGATACAGAGACCTATAGCCAAAAATTAGGCAGAGTCATTGGGGTCAATGAGACCACTGTAGGCATAAATTTTTTCTAACCTACTTTAATAAGGGTTCAACCTTTCCTCTAGCCCACTATCCACCACAGGTAGTAGAAAAAAGTTATTAGGACATGAGGGTAATAGATTTGTTTAGAAATAGTTCTTTGGGAGTGAGTCAAATCTTTGTAGTCAGGATATCAGCAGTTCAATCCAGTAGCAAACACCAAATACAAATCAGCAGCAGCAGTACAGTCCCCTTGGCAGTGATACCACACAAATCGGCAAGGGCATTTCAATCTAGGAGAAAGCACATGGCTCATCAACCAGTCTGAAATAGTAAAAGCAGCAAGAAGCTCCATGAACCTCATGAGAAGTTCTTAAGGAAATTTCTCTCTATGACATCACCACAAGTAGAGCTCAGTAATGTAATGTAAGGCAAACTAATACATGTGTGTTGTTAGTGAAGAATAGCAAGGTAAGGCAACGGAAACCAATGCTCCATTTCCCACTGTCTGTGGTATCAAATTTATATTTTGTCTAAACATTATATGTTCTTGCATATGTTTTCTATGGTAAAACATCCTTTACCCTGTGTCTACTTTAGCTAGATATCCTTTCACCTGTGTGCCCCAGCAAAACATTATTTGACATAACCTACAGTTTGTCCTGCCTACTGAGGTAAAGGTAGTACAAACATTGTGAGAATAGCCAATCAATAATTGGTTTGACTTCCCAAATGAATCAGAAGTTTCAACTTCACACCACAAGACCATAGCTCACCATCAACTAACCAGGACTCAGAGGGTCTCAGAGACTGAACAGCCAACCAAGCAGCCTACATTGGACAGACCTAGGCCTTCTGGATATATGTTATAGTTGTGTAGCTTGGTCATCTGGTGGGAATCATAACAGCTGGAGCAGGGGCTGTTGCTGACTCTTTTGTGTGTTATGCAAACTCTTTTTCTCCCACTGAGTTGCTGTGAGCAGCTTTTATATGAGGTACTTAGTTTTATTCTAACATGTTATACCTAATATAGTTCATATCTCTGGGAAGTATGCTCTTTTCTAAAGTAAAAGGGCGTAGAGATGGAACTAAGGGAGGAAGGACATGGTGGAAAGGCTGGTCTGGGGGGAGAGGAAGGAAGAAACATGCAGTAGTAATGTAACATAGGAGAGAACCAAAATTTCTACCCATCTGAAATTGTTTATCCTTTGGCCAGCCTTTCACTATCTCTGTCATCCCTCATATCTTCTGTTTCTGGAAATCATTTATAGTTTTATGGTATCAATATTTGATGATTTATCATATGAATAGGCTTGAGTGTCATTTGTTTTACTTTCCCTTAGCTTATTTCATTTGACACAGTGTTTTTTTTTGGGGGGGGGATTTTACATGTTGATACAAGTGATATCCTTTTTTGTATTTTATGAATAAATAATATAATTTTGTCTATGCATATTTTCCTCATCCATTTCACACTTAGGTTGATTCTATAATGCCTGGCATTGTGAATACAGTGAACATGGTAGTGCAAGATTCTTTGGATGATTTTATTTTACTTTTTGTCTAAGTCTTTAGTAGAAACATTGCTTGATAATAGAATACTTATGTTTCTCTTTGGAGTAACTTTGTTTACCCTGATGTTTTACTAGCTTATATATTTTCACCCACACTCTATAAACAAGTTCCCTGTACATATGTGACAGTATGCTAGCTTTCACTTTTGAAGTTGTATCACATAGAGATTTTTATTTATATTTTCTAAGGATTATTCATAATGCACATGATGGAATATATGTAGAAATATTACCTCTCTTTCAGCTTTCCTTAGACTCATATAAATTACCAAAAATGAATCATTGTTGTGAAAACCTGACCATACCAAGAAGGACAAAGTCGGGAAAAAATTTCTACTCAGAAAATTCAAAAGTTGATTCCTTCACTATTGAATTCTGTGACATTTCAAAGAACTTATAACAATTCTTATCAAATTAGTCAGAGATTTTGATTAAATACTCTACATTGAGTACTTGTCAGTCATTAAATATTAAGAATGGATCTTAGGTTTTGCATTAGGTTATCATTTATCCAACCTCTGGCATATGTAACTCTACTTTGCATCTTCATTTTCCTTTATCTTTGACTAATAGTCTTAATATTAATTATTATAATTTTCACACTAATTGATTAATCACACATTAGCTTCTAGAAAGGCTAATAAGCACTTTAAAAGTATAATTTCCTAATTCTTCCTAATAGCCTGATTATGCAGATGGTATTGGTAGCTCTTGAAGGGATTGGATATAAGCATTCTGAGACTTTAGACAACTGGCTCAAAGTTATCTAATAAGTTATAGGACAAGAATTAGAACTCATAGATTTAGCACCATCAAAACATTAATTGTAAAAGACACACATATTTGCCAGATGTTGTTTCTCTTCTCAGTAGAAACATAACAGCAGTGGTTTCATATGTGACACAAACCAAATAGTGTATGTATAGTGTGTTTTTATCTAAAATATTCCTTTCAGGATTTTCTGTGAGCATTTGGTTCTTGGTGGCCTTCTATCCAAAATTCTGAAACTTTTGAGATGATGTCACCACCATCAGAAGATAATAGGAACATGGCTTGAAGTGATGCTTGCTTTAGTTTCTAGCTTGTGTTCTATAATTACTGATCTCCTAAGTCATTCAGAGATGCTGACTTGTGCTTCTGCAATGGTCAACATAAGTATACTCAATATTGTTCTTTACCTGCCAGGATGAACTGTTGCTTGACAATGTAAGCCAAACTAAGCCTTTTAAAACATCCTTTAAATTGTTTTGGTCAAATATTTCTGCACAACACTATGGAAAATAACCAGTGATGATAGATGATGTACTTAAACATAATTTTTACTGTAAAGAAAATTCTATATAATACATATAATATAAATGAAGATCATGTATGAGGCAACACTAAAGAGAATATGGCTATTAATAGCTATATGTCTGGGTTAGGGGCATTTTCATCACTGTGAGGTTTATTGGGTTTTTTGTTGTTGTTAGATTATATAAATATTTAAATTTTTATCTGTTGAGAGCTACTCTCAGGATTTTTAAATTTTTTCTCTTAATATCAATCCTATATCAGTAATTATTCCAAGTAGTTGCAACATGCCTAGGAATAAAACAAATAGCAATGATGTTGGGAAACTTAGATTCTATCATTCACAAACCACTTCACTTGCATTCTGCCTATAACCCTTGGAAAGCTACCACAGTTCACTGAATAATAATCAGACTCAAATAGGGGATAATAAGGCTGAGCTAAGAAGTAGATAATATTCATTGAATTTCATATGCTGAGCTGTATTGAAGTTGATCTTTTATAAGAAAATACAATGAGTAAACAGCTAAGAGAACTGGCCCCTCTAAATGCTTGCTGTATTGTTGGCATGGATCAGTTGCTGGACCATTTTTTTTTTTGTCAATAAACCATTGTTGTTTCCTGGTGGACACCATTTTGTGTAGGTAGTCTTTATTGTATGTATCAGATCCATATCTTTTGCCTTTTCCATGTCGTGTTCTTGATGGCCACTATAGTGCTTTAGATGGGACCTTATCTTACACAATATTTAATATGTATCCAGACCTGCTTACTCTCAAATATTTTGTTTTTGAGGTGGATAAGGGAAATTTCTGAAGAGTTCTAGAGATATCAAAAAAGCTAGAGAAGGTACAGTCTTAAGATTTCAGTCCAGTGACTACTGTGAAAATTATCCAACACTTTGTAATTCCACTGTGAAGCCTGAGGGCCACACTATTGTGACTCCTTGAAGGTAACTCACAGAGATGGTAATCAATGCAATTGCAAGAAGATTTTACAGTTCCAACGAGTTGGGGATGATCATTCATGCAGGAGAAGAAGCAGCCACGAACACACACTGGCAGAAATCTGTATCCAGTTTGAGCAGGGCAGTTTTCAGCCACAGTAGCCGGGCAGTATACTATTAATGGGGAAGTTTAATCTTTAAACTAATTTGTTGGTGTTGGCAGGCTGCTGGGGTCTTTCTAAAGGGGAAACTGTTTACTACCAGGTTGGCCTCAGTCAACCACTAACGTGGCTTTTCTTGGACCTATGTAGCCTCGCCCTTCTGGGAAGGGAGAGTTCCTCAGGTGAGGGAGTCTGGGGATAATTTTCCATTGTCATAAACTTTACACCATCATTAACTAAGTAGTGTTGGTCTTTCATTTCAAAGTACCCAAAGTCTAATGCCATAGATACCTATTTGAATACGCAAATGCATAGCAAAATAGGAATATTGGTGGGCAGGTGTTACCAGGTTTTCTGTCTAGCATAATATCTTTTTGGTCTTGGCTAGGAGTTTTCAGGAAAGGACTTTGGGTCAGAGTAATTTCTAAGCATAATATGTCCTCCACCACCAGATGCTTGTCACTGGAATTTAATACCCTAGCCAAACGGCATTGCATTTCTTGCTCTATAGTCACAGAGACATAATAATAATAATAATAATAATAATAATAATAATAATAATAATAATCTCTTGATCAGGAAATGAGTAATTTTCACACTACATCTATGTCTCAAGATTCAATAAATTTGCTTGTATTACTCCCAATTAAACACTAATAATTAATTTGTGACAGAATTAATGTTTATGAATAATTTATTATGACCTCTTTTTTTGTTTTGTTTTGTTTTTTTGGGTTTTTTTGGTTTTTTTTGTTTTTTGTTTTTTTTTATTTGTTTGTTTTCGAGACAGGGTTTCTCTGTGTAGCCCTGGCTGTCCTGGAACTCACTCTGTAGACCAGGCTGGCCTCGAACTCAGAAATCCGCCTGCCTCTGCCTCCCAAGTGCTGGGATTACAGGCGTGCGTCATCACCTCCCAGTGATGTCACCATTTGCTTTATGTCATCTGATTCTCACACTATCTATTATGGGAAAAACAAAAGAATAAAAAGCTAAATCAAGTTAGCATTTTACTATGAAGGATTATAGAAGCCTGGCATGGTAGCGCACACCTTTAATCCCAGCACTCAGGAGGCAGAGGCAGGTGGATTTCTGAGTTCGAGGCCAACCTGGTCTACAAAGTGAGTTCCAGGACAGCCAGAGTTATACAGAAAAAAAACCTGTCTTGAAAAACCAAAAAAAAAAAAAAAAAAAAAGGGATGTTTTTTCTCTCCTATTGCTGGGCAATAACAGTGAAGTACAACCCCAGTCAGCCACACAACCATGATATCTGTATATATTTGGTTTGGGTAGATTAGATATAGTAAATATATTTCAATTTCTAAATTTTATACATAAATTAAGGAAATAAGAACTTAATGCAGTCATAGGTGAGGAACATTAGGGGGTAATAAAACTCCACTGAGATGAACTAAGGAATGTGGATTGATCAATGATATCTAGTCACAAACTGTAAAATGACTTCAGGATAAACACACAGTTGCTTTTATACTTGGAGGTGTTATGTAATTAAAAAAAATAATGAGATCAGTGTCAAGATGTTACTTTCTTATTTACTCTTGTGAGGTGAAAGAAGAATGGCAGGGTTGTATCACTGATGAAAACCTTCAAAATATTGCTTACTCCCATCTTGAGTCCCACAGAGAGGTCAGGCTAGCTGACAGGTGTAGTTTGTAAGGCAATAGTATCAGAAGACATCCATATGAAAGCCCAAAAGAACTTTAACTCTTCCTTTAAATTCCTTGTGAACCCAGGGGTAGAAGAAATATTTTTGGAATGTGCCACAGGCATCCAGGCAGGTTGGGGATTTTATTCTAGCCCATATCTGTTCTCAAATAATGAAAGGAGCACTAAGAAATTGTAACTGTCAAATCTGTCAGGGAGTAAAAGCAAGAGGATATCATTTTGACAGTTTTCAGCATCCATTCTGCTGATCATCCATGTTACTATGGCACTATGTTCCTATGGAAGTGATGGGTAAGCAGTGAATTATATGTCTCAGGATTAACTCAAAAGGATTTCTCAAATGTATTTATTGCATTTCGACAAGTTTGAGGAAGCTGATTTTGAAAGGCTTGTATTTGAAAATAGAAAGAAAGTGAGAGACGGTTAATATATGTTGGGTATGTACAGAGCAAAACACTCCTGTATCATATCTCAGCTACTATTTTCTTGCTGAGAGTTCTACTTGCAAATAGAAATGAATATAACATACACTTGCACTTGGAACCTAGTCAATTCCTCTCATATTGTGATGTGTGGTAACAAACAAACAGAAGAAAATACTACAGAGCAAGACAAAACCCGGTGTGTCTGTTTCATGCTAAAAGACTTATGGTTTTGGACCTGCAAAGCTGTCATCAGAGTGGTTATTCGTTGTTCTCCATATAAAATTATGTGTTTATTAGTCACAAATTGGTCTTAGTGTTATGTAGCCCAGATATCTGTCTTTTACTCTTCTACTGAATGAGGACATGACATGCTCCTAAAGGTTTGTTGTTGTTGTTGTTGTTTTTGTTGTTTTATCAGATTAAGGCCTTCTATAGGTTATCCATTTCTGAAAGATTTTAATTAATATATTTTAATTAATATTAAGCACAGATAATCTAAAAATCTACATTCACATGAGTCATTTTTCAATTAGGATTATAGACATTATTTCAAAGGAGAATTTTTTTCATTTAAAAAGCAGAAACCCAGGTAGTAGAATCAGGAGTGAGTAGGCCACAACATCTTTTCCAATACCACTGGGAGTAACTGGGACCAGCAGGATCCAGGGAATACGGGAATTCTGCCTGACCAGTGTCTCAGGTTCTTTCTGGTCTGCACCAGTTTTCCTTGGGTGAGAAATATGCAGCCAGTCCCACAGCACCCAGAGGAGGCTCAAATCCCAGGCTCTCTAACACACCCAGAATCACAGGATCACAAGGTCACAGGATCCTAGAAGCTTGGTCACACCAGGTTCTCAGAGTCTCAGAGGTAGCTTGGCTCCCAGGAACATTTACACACTCAGAATTTCAGGATCACAGAGACAGCTGGACTCTGAGAAGTTCTGACAGAACCAGGATTACAGGAAGGACAGGCTCTAGTCAGAAATAGTGAGGAACGGTGGAGCTAGAAATAATTGGATGGCAGGAGGCAAGTGTATGAACATAAGCAACAGAAACCAAGGTTACTTGACATCACCAGAAACCAGTTATCCCACCACAAAAAGTCTTGGATACCCCATCAAAATGGAAAAGCAAGATTCAGATTTAAAATGACTTTATAGGACATTGAGAAGGACATAAATAATTCCCTAAAAGAAATACAAGATAACACAGATAAATACATAGAAGCCCTTAAAGAAGAAACTAAAAAATCCCTTAAAGAATTACAGGAAAAGACAATCAAACACGAAAAAGAAATTAACAAAACCATCCAAGATCTAAAAATAGAAATAGAAAAATAAGAAAATCACAAAGGGATAAAATCCGGGAGTTAGAAAACCTAGGAAAGACATCAGGAGCCATAGATGTAAGCATCACAAACAGAATACAAGAGATAGAAGAGAGAATCTCATTTGAAGAAGATACCATAGGAAACAATGACAAAACAGTCAAAGAAAAGGCAAAATGCAAAAAGCTCCCAACCCAAAACATCCAGGAAATCCAGGACACTAGGAGAAGACCAAACATAAGGATAATAAGTATAGAAGAGAGGGAGAAGATTCCCAACTTAAAGGGTCAGTAAATATCTTCAACAAAATTATAGAAGAAAACTTCCTTAACCTAAAGAAAGAGATGAATATGAACATGAAAGAAGCTTACACAACTCCAAATAGACTGGACCAGAAAAGAAATTCCTCCTCTCACGTAATAATCAAAACACCAAATGCACAAATCAAAGAAAGAATATTAAAAGCAGTAAGGAAAAAAGGTCAAGTAACATATAAAGGCAGACCTATCAGAATTATGCCAGACTTCTCACCAGAGACTATGAAAGCGAGAAGATCCTGGGTAAATGTCATAAAAGCCCTAAGAGAACAAAAATGCCAGCCTAGACTACTCTAAACTTCTCTAGCTATCTCTAACTATCTCTAAACTTCAATGGACTCAATTCCCCAGTATAAAGACATAGACTAACAGATTCGATACATAAACAGGACCCAGCATTTTGAGGCATACAGGAAATGCAACTCAGTGACAAAGACAGGCACTACCTCAGAGTACAAGGCTGGAAAACAATTTTCCAAGCAAATGGTCCCAAGAAACAAGCTGGAGTAGCCATTCTAATATCGAATAAAATCAACATTCAACCAAAAGTTATCAAAGAGGATAAGGAGGGACACTTCATACTCATCAACAGAAAAATCTACCCAAAGGATCTCTCAATTCTGAACATCTACACTCCAAATGTAAGGGCACCCACATTCATAAAAAAAACTTTACAAAAGCTCAAGCATACATCGCACCCCACACAATAATAGAGGGAGACTTCAATACCCATCTCTCAGCAATGGAGAGATCATGAAAACATAAACTAAACAGAGATACATACAGTGAAACAAACTGAAGTTATGAACCAAATGGATCCAACAGATATTTATAGAAGATTTCATCCTAAAGCAAAAGAATATACCTTCTTCTTATTACCTCATGGTACCTTCTTCAAAATTGCCCATATAATTAGTCATAAAACCGGCCTCAACAAATACAAGAGGATTGAAATAACCCGATGTACCCTATGAGATCACCACAGACTAAGGCTGGTCATAAATTCCACAAAAACAACAGAAAACACACATACAAATGGATTCTGAATGATGCTCTATCAATGATAACTTGGTCAAGGAAGAAATAAAGAAAGAAATTAAGACTTTTTAGAATTTAATGAAAATGAAGATATATCATATGAAAACTTATGGGACACAATGAAAGTAGTGGTAAGAGGAAATCTCATAGCTCTGAGTGCATCCAAACAGAAACTAGAGAGAGCTTAAACTAGTAGCTTGACAATACACCTAAAAACTGTAGAACAAAAAGAAGCAAATACACCCAAGAGGAGTAGAAGGCAGGGAATAATCAAACCCAGGGCTGAAATCAACCAAATAGAAACCAAAAGAAATATACAAAGAATCAACTAAACCAGGAGTTCATTCTTTGAGAAAATCAACAATATAGATAAACCCTTAACCAGACTAAGCAGAGGGCACAGAGACAGTATCCAAATTAATAAAATCAGAAGAGAAGTGATAACAGAAACTATGGAAATCCAAAAATCATCAGATCCTACTACAAAAGTTTATACTCAACTAAGTTGGAAAAACTGGATGAAATGGAAAATTTTCTAGACACATGCCAGATGCCAAAATTATAACTGGATCAGGTAAATCATCTAAACACTCCAATAGCCCCTAAAAAAATAGAAGCAGTCATTAAAAGTCTCCTAACCAAAAATAGCCCAGGAACAGATAGGTTTAGGGCAGAATTCTATCAGACCTTTAAAGAAGACCTAATACCAATTAATACTCCTCAAATTATTCCACAAAATGGAAAGAGAAGGAACACTACCCAATTAGTTCTATGAAGCCACAATTATGCTTACACCTAAACCACAGGAAGACCAAACAAAGAAAGAGAACTTTAGAGTAATCTCCCTAATAAACATTGATGCAAAAATACTCAATAAAATTCTTGAAATACTGAATCTAAGAACACATTAAAATGATGATTGTCCACAATCAAGTAAGCTTCATCCTAGGGATGCAGGAATGGTTCTATATGCATAAATCTATTAATGTAGTCGACTAAACAAACAAACTGAAAGACAAAACCCACATGATCATTTCATTAGATGATGAAAAAGCATTTGGCAAAATTCAGCATCCCTTCATGTTAAGACTTGGAACAATCAGGAATTTAAGCCCCATACCTAAACACAGAAAAAGTAATATACAGCAAACCAGTAGCCCATGTCAAACTGAATGGAGAGAAACTTGAAGAAATCCCACTAAAATCAGAGACTAGACAAGGCTTCCCACTCTGTTCTTATTTTTCAATATAGTACTCGATGTTCTAGCCAGAGCAAATAGACAACAAAAGGAGGTCAAAGGGATACACATTGGAAAGGAAGAAATCAAAACATCTCTATTTGAAGATGATATAGTATATATAAGTGACCCCAAAAATTCTACCAGAGAGCTCCTAAACCTGATAAACAACTTCAGCAAAATGGCTGGATATAGAGTTAATTCAAACAAATCAGTAACCTTCCTCTACTCAGAGGATAAACAGGTTGAGAAAGAAATTAGGGAAATGATATCCTTCACAATAGTCATAAATAATATAAAATACCTTGGTGTCGCTCTAACCAAGCAAGTGAAAGATATGTATGACAAGAACTTCACAACTCTGAAGAAAGAAATTGAAGAAGATCTCAGAAGATGGAAAGATTTTCCTTGCTCATGGATTGGCAGGATTAATATAGTAAAAATGACCATCTTGCTGAAAGCAACCTACAGATTCAGTATAATCCCCATCAATATTGCAACACAATTCTCCATAGTGTAAGAAAGAGCAATTTGCAAATTCATTTGGAAGAACAAAACACCCAGGATATTGGAAACTATTCTCAACAATGAAACTACTTCTGGCAGAACAACATCCCTGTCCTCAAGCTATATTACAATGAAATAGTGATTAAAAACTGCCTTGTATTGGTTCAAAGACAGGCAGGAAGATCAAAGGAATAGAATTGAAGACCCAGAAATGAACACACACACACACACACACACACACACACACACACACACACATATACAATACACATATATGATCACTTGATCTTTGACAAAGGATCTAAAACCATGCAGTGGAAAAAAAGACAGCATTTGTTTTTTGAGTGGCTGGGGTGGTATATATATTTTAATACATAAAGGTATTTACAGTTCCTTTAAAAATGAAATGTTTAAGAAAATGATCATATTGAAAAAAATCAATATTCCTATGTTAATTATTCAGGAATGATCACCCAAAATTTAGTGATCTGGTCTGGGTAGTCAGCTACAATACTGAAACATAATCAGTTTAGTTGATCAAACCTTGGCTATTGGGGACCTTGTTTGGGAAGTATTTTTCATACTCTTTCACTATCTCATTTTTACTTTTTTTACTACATATTTTCTTCATTTACATTTCAAATGTTATCTCCTTTCTTTTTTTCCCTTCCAAAAAACCCCTGTCCCTCCCCCCTCTACCTGTTCACCAACCCACATACTCCTTTTTCCCCGGCCCTGGAATTCCCAAACACTGGGACATAGAGCCTTCACAGGATCAAGTCTTTTCTCACATTGATTTCTGATAGTTCCATCATCTGCTACATATGCAGCTAGAGCCATGAGTCGTTCACAGACCACATGACACTCAAGATGAAGTAATACCAAAGTGTGAATACTTTGGTCCTCCTTAGAAAGGGGGAACAAAATGCCCACAAAAGGAGTTACAAAGACAAAGTGTGGAGAAGAGACTAAAGGAAAGGCCATCCAGAGACTGCCACACCTGGGGATCAATCCCATCTTCAGTCATCAAACACAGAGACTATTGTGGATGCCAAGAAGTGCTTGCTGAATGAAACCTAATATAGCTGTCTCTTGAGAGGCTCTATCAGTGCTTGACAAATACAGATGTGAATGCACTCAGCCAATCATTGGACTGAGCACTAGGTCCCCAATGGAGGAGCTAGAGAAAGGACCCAAGGAAATGAAGGGTTTTGCAGCCCCATAGGAGGAACAACAAAATGAACCAACCAGTACACCCAGAGTTCCCAGGAACTAAATCAACAACGAGAGAATACACATGGAGGCACTCATAGCTCCAAAAGGCAGCATTTTTAATAAATTGTGCGGGTTCGATTGGAGGTCATCATGTAGAAAATGCAAATTGAACCATTCTTATCTCCTTCCACAAAGCTCAAGTCCAAGTGGATCAAGCATTTCCACATAGAATGAGATACACTGAAACATCTAGAGGAGAAAGTGGGGAAGAGCCTTGAACACATGGGCACAGGAGAAAAATTCCTAAACTGAACACCAGTGGCTTATGCTCTAAGATCAAGAATTGACAAATGGGACCTTATAAAACTGCAAAGCTTCTGTAAGGCAAAGGACACCTTCAATAAGACAAAAAGTCAACCAACAGATTGGGAAAAGATCTTTACCAATCCTACATCCAATAGAGTACGAACATCCAATACATACAATAAACTTAAGAAGTTAGACTCCAGAGAAACAAATAGTCCTGTTAAATAATGGGGTACAGAGCTAAACAAGAAATTCTCAACTGAGGATTACAGAGTGGCTAAGAAGCATCTAAAAAAAAAAGGTTCAACATCCTTAGTAATCAGGGGAATGCAACTCAAAACAATCCTGAGATTCCACCTCACACCAGTCAGAATGCCTAAGATAAAAAACTCAGGTGACAGCAGATGCTGACAAGGGTCTGGAGAAAGAGAAACACTTCTCCACTGCTGGTGGGATTGAAAGCTGATACAACCACTCTGGAAATCAGTTTGGCCCTTCCTCAGAAAATTGGACACAGTACTACCTGAGGACCCAGAAATACCATTCTTGGGCATATACCCAGAATTTTCTCCAACATGTAATAAGGACACATGCTCCACTATGTTCA
Organism: Mus pahari; assembly: GCF_900095145.1. Lineage (NCBI taxonomy): Eukaryota > Metazoa > Chordata > Mammalia > Rodentia > Muridae > Mus > Mus pahari. The sequence continues at coordinate 53,409,313 of NC_034613.1, forward strand.
TAGCAACTTTATTTATAATAGCCAGGAGCTGGAAAGAACAGGGATGTTCTTCAACAGAGGAATAGATACAGAAAATGTAGCACGTTTACACAACTGAGTACTACTCAGCTATGAAAAATGATGAATTCATGAAATTCTTGGGCAAACGGTTAGAACTAGAAAATATCATCCTGAGTGAGGTAACCCATTCACAAAAGAGCACACATGGTATGCACTCACTGATAAGTGGATATTAGCCCACAAGCTTCAAGTAACCAAGATACAATTCAGAGAACACATGAAGCTCAAGAAGGAAAAATCAAATTGTGTGTGCTTCAGTCCTTCTTAGAAGGAGAACAAAATACTCACAGGAGCAAAGTTGGAGATAAAATGTACAGCAGAAACTGAAGGAAAGGCTATCCAGAGACTGTCCCACCTGGGGATTCATCACATATAAAGTTACCAAACCCAGACACTATGGAAGATGCAAAGAAGTACATGCTGAAAGGAGCCTGATATGGCTGTCCCCTGAAAGGCCCTGCCAGAGCCTTACAAATACAGAGGTATGCTGACAGCCAACCATTGGACTGAGCGAGGGGTTCCAAAAGAGGAGTTGGAGAATGGACTGCAGGAGTTGAAGGGGTTTGCAACCCAACAGGAAGAACAACAATATCAACCAACCAGACCCCCAGAGCTCCCAGGGACTAAGCCATCAACAAAGGAGTACACATGGCTCCAGCTGCATATGTAACAGAGGATGGCCTTGTTGGGCATCAATGGGAGGAGAGGTCCTTGGTCCTATGAAGGCTAGATGGATTCCCCTGTGTAGGGGAATTGAGGGAGGGGAAGAGGTTGTATGTAGGTGGGTGGAGGAACACACTCATAGAAGCAGGGGGAGGTAGGATGGACTAGGGACTTTCTTGGAGTGGGGGGCCAGGAAAGGGGATAACTTATGAAATGTAAATAAAGAAAATATCCAATAAAAAATTAAAAAAAAAATAAAGACATCGGTTCCTTAGGACATTCTTCCCAGTGTCTCTCCTGTGCTGCATATTTTGTCACTTCAGGTCTTTTTAAAAGTAGATATATTTGAACATGTAATATCTGTCTTAATCATATACTCTCTCACTCTGACATGAAGACTCTAACTTAAAAATTAAACTTCATAATAAGTCATGCTAATCAGTTTTATATTTTTAAACATAATCCATACTTTTTAATCAAATATTTTCTTGCTTGTAATATAGGATGAAATATGTACATTACAAATTAATCATTCAATATATTTACTAAATAGGTCCTATACTCCATATTTTGTACAAATGTTAGCACACAACTTATACCTTAAACATGTATTCTCATGAGTTATGACCAATAAATTATAAGTAGAATTAAGATATATTATAATCCTGTCTGCAAAAAGACATCTAATTGTGGTGAGATTCATAGAGAAAAAATATAAAACATATTTAATATATATAATTCAATATGTTTGGGATAAGAATAAATCATCACATTCCCACCTATGGACAAGTTCAATACCTTTGAAATTTTTCATCCTCTTCCATTATTACCTTATTTTATTGGATTTTTTTTATTTACATTTCAAATGTTCTCTCATTTCCTGGTTTCCCTACTGGAAACCACCTATCCCATCCCCATCCCCCTGCTTCTATGAGGATGCTCCCTCATACACCCATCCACACCCAACTCCCTGCCCTGGCATTCCCTGAAACTTGGTCATCAAACTTTTAGAGAATCATGGGCTTCTTCTCCCATTGATGGCCAACAAGTCCATCCTCTGCTACATATGTGGTAGGAACCATGGGTCCTTCCATGTGTTCTCTTTGGTAGCTGGTTCAGTCCCTGGGAGGTCTGGGGAGAGGTCTGCTTGGTTGATATTTTGATTCTTCGTATGGGGTTGAGCACCCCTTCAGCTCCTTCAGTCCTTTCCCTAACTCCTCCATTGGGGACCCTGTGCTCAGATCAACGGTTGGTTGTGAGCATCCACCTCTGTATTTGTTAGAGTCAGGCAGAGTCTCTCAGGAGACAGCTATATCAGGCTCCTGTCAGCATGCACTTCTTGTCCTCCACAATATTGTCTGTTTTTGGTGACTGTATATGGGATGGATTCCCAAGTGGGGCAGTCTTGAGGATGGCCTTCCTTCAGTTTCTGCTCCACACTTTTGAATCCATATTTCATCCCATGAGTATTTTGTGCCCCAGTCTAAGAAAATTCTCACTAACCCAACATCTGTTAGAGGGCTAATAACCAAAAATATATAAAGAACTCAAGAAGCTAACCACCAAAAAACTAGAAACACTATTAAAAAATTGGGTATAGAACTAAACTGAGAATTTACAACAGAGGAATCTCTAATGGCTGAGAAACACCTAAAGAAATGTTTAAAGTCCTTAGTGATCAGAAACATGCAAATCAAAATGACCCTGAGATTTACCTTACACCAATTAGAATGCTAAGATCAAAACTTCAGTTGAAAAGACATGTTGGTGAGGATGTGGAGAAAGAAGAACACAACTCCATTGCTGGTGGAATTGCAAACAGGTAAAACCACTTTGGAAATCAGTCTGGAGAATCTCAGGAAATTGGAAATAGATCTACATGAAGACACAGCAATACCACTCTTGGGAATATAGCCACAAGATTCCTCGCCATGCCACAGGGACATGTGTTCTACTATGTTCATAGAAGCCTTATTTGTGATAGGCAGAAGCTGTAAACAAACCAGATGTCCCAAGATAGAAGAATGGATACAGAAACTGTGATTCATATACACAATGGAATACTACATATCTATTAAGAATGAGGACATCCTGAGCTTTGCAGGCAAACTAATGAACTAGAAAATATCCTGAGTGAGGTAACTCAGACCAAAAAGTACATGCATGGTATGTACTCACTTATAAGTGGATATTAGCCCCATCCCCCCCGCAAAAAAATTACAGAATATCCAAGATACAATCCACAGAATTCAAAAAGGTGGATATATGGAGGTTCTTGATCCACTTGGACATGAACTTTGTACAAGGAGATAAGAAGGGATCGATTTGCATTCTTCTACATGGTTACTGCCAGTTGAACCAGCACCATTTGTTGAAAATGCTGTCTTTTGTTCACTGGATGGGTTCAGCAACTTTGTCAAAGAACAAGTGATCATAGGTGTGTGGGTTCGTTTCTTGTTCCTCAGTTCTATTCCATTGATCTACCTGCCTGTCTCTGTAGCAATACCATACAGTTTTTTTCACTATTGCTCTGCATTACAGCTTGAAGTCAAGAATGGTGATTTCCTCCAGAATTTCTTTCATTGTTTAGAATAATTTTCCCTATCCTGGGTTATTTGTTATTCCAAATGAGTTTGCAAATTTCTCTTTCTAACTCTTTGAAGAATTTAATTGGTATTTTGATGAGGATTGCATTGAATCTGTAGATTGCCTTTGTCAAGAAGGCCATTTTTCCTGTAAAATCCTGTCAATCCATGAGCAAAGGAGGGAGATCATTGCATCTTCTGAGATCTTTGATTTCTTTCTTCAGAGACTTGATATTCTTGTCATATATATCTTTCACTTGCTTGATTAGAATCACACCAAGGCATTTTAAATTATTTGTGACTATTGTGAAGGTCATTGTTTCCATAATTTATTAATTTTTTAAAGAACAAGCACATTATTAGAAATATGTTCCATAAAGAGCACAAATTTAGTTAGAACTATAAAATGCTACTTCGTGGGATGTCAACATTCTTGTGTTCTATTGCTGATGTCTGTCTTGCTAACCATAAAGTATTTTTGTATTACACATGCAAAAATAAGGCCAGAGAGGTTAGTTAATCTGATCTAAATCTTAATTGTTTAGTGGCAGAACCATGACCCACAGTCTTGAGTTTTCAAGTATTTCAATCAGTACCAGAGTGACAACTTCAAAAACAAAACCCCTGACAATTTCACTTTATCTTTCCTCTTAATGAAAAGCCAACTGTTCTACCAGCCACATTCCAGTGCTATTTTTGTTTATTTTAATATGAGAATCACAATGTACAGCAGGGGGAAATAATATGTTCTTGATAATCAAAACTCAGAATCAGACTGGGAAGTAGATATGTACCTTAGAAGTGTGTTTCATTTTGAAATAGATTGAACTTGTTTCAGGGAAAATCTAAAATCCATTAATAGAATAAGAAATGAACAAGGAAACAACAGGACTGGGTGTACAGCTTAAAGGGAAAACATTTGCCTGGTATATGCAAGGCCTTTGGTTCAATCCCCCAACTTGGCAAAAAGAAAAAAAAAAAAAAAAAAAAGAAAAGACATTTAGATGGCTGGTGCCCTGAATCTCTTTGAAAGTATCATTGGCAACATAACTACTTGCTATTTTTTCCCATTTGATAGATAGGACAACTAAACAAATAATTTCAAAAAAAGAAGAGCATTTAGGCAATATACAGCAATGAATCTAGAAGAACATTTACTATGCAGTTACTGTTGTGTTTGGGTTGTGCTAAATGTAACTAAACCCTGACCAGCAGGGAAATTAGACTGAAAACCCTAGGTTCCTTAGCAGTCTTCTGTAGATATTACCATGAACGGAAAAGTCTTGTTCTTTTAAGTATTTCTTCACTAAGTATACTAGATGCACATAGGGACCAACTACAGACAAATCAAAGAACCAAATCTGAAGACAGTATACCTCCTGCATAAATTGCAAGTATCTACTTGTGAAACCATTCTATTCAGCACTATTTCAGTCCTCCTCCTCAATCCTGGACTCTTGATTCCCATAAATACAACATTCCAATTGGTGTGCCCAGGTCATTAGTATGTTCAGCTTTCTGGGTTCTTTAATTTGCTGTATAGGTATTCTACCCTAAGTGATTAATTGAAAAAATAATCATTTCAAGAAACCTTAACAAAATACCAGATTCCTTATTAACAAAAGAGGATGGAGATTAACAAACCACAATAGGAAACAAAGGTATCTGTGGCAGGACAACTCTTGACTGATATCAAACCTAGGTGCTGCAGGAGTCACCTGCACTCCCTTCCTCTTTTGAAGAGTAAGTGGGAAGCAGGACTGCTGCTCTCCCAGATAGTCATCCTCTGAGCTCTCAGCAGACCTGGAGTTGGTAGCCACCTTCCAGTTCCTGCACTGGCTTGTCCTCTCTTGTACCTCAGGGTTCGGCATGGGAACATGGATGCTCTTCTCTTTCTTTTTCCTTTCGGTTTTCTTAGTGTCACTTTCCTCCAGTTCCTCAGAACTGCTAGATGCTAGATGAGGAATCATCTGACTGAGAAGTATCACTTTCTCCCCCTAAATGTAAAGAATTTTTTAGTAGCCTTTTTTTCTAGCGTTTTTCTTGCTCTTGTGTTGTTGCTTCCTTTTCCTGGTACTAGAAGCTCGAGTTTCCTCTGAGAACTCACTTGAGGAGAATCCGTTGTTACTTCCATAGCTTCCTTTTTGTTTTTCTTCTGTGTTATTTTT
>NC_034613.1:53414902-53428178 GCF_900095145.1 Mus pahari
GAGAGAGAGAGAGAGAGAGAGAGAGAGAGAGAGAGAGAGAGAGAGAGAGAGAGAGACCATGCTTTCTGCTTCTTCTTATGGGATTTCTTTGACTACTTATGGTTTTGGGATTCATGGGCAGATGATTTTTACCTGGGGAGGTGTTTTCCCCCCATTGGTAATGTCTTGCTGATCACTACTGTCTGTTTCAAGCTCTTCAGCATACAACCCTTTATATCCACTGTGACCTCATCTGTCTATTATACTGGATTCATAATCATATAGCTTCTTGTTCCCGGATTTAGCCTTTAAAAAAATATCTTCCAGGGTCCCAGAAATTTCATTCTTCGACCTCCAGTAGTCTCTGACTTTCTTCAACAAAGCCACCACTTCTCATCTGACTTGACCTGCTGGGTTCTCTATTCCTTCTGGTCCCCTGGTAAGCGTCCTCCATCTGCTCCTCTAGTTCTCTGATATTCCACATATCAGACTCCTCCTGAATCTTACTGTGAGCCTCTGTATGACATTCCTCAGGAGAAATTTCCCCAATGGAACCCATGACATTCTTTAATCTTGCAGTACAGCCTGGAGTCCTTTGCTCAGCCTGTTTATCCTTTGAGTAGAGGAAGGCTACTGATTTGTTTGAGTTAATTTTATATCCAGCCACTTTGCTGAAGTTGTTTATCAGATTTAAGAGTTCTCTGGTGGAATTTTTGTGGTCACTTAAGTAAACTATCATATCATCTGCAAATAAAGATATTTTGACTTCTTCCTTTCCAATTTGTATCCCTTTGACCTCCTTTTGTTGTCTAATTGCTCTGGCTAAGAACATCGAGTACTACATTGAAAAATAGGAACAGAGTGGGAAGCCTTGTCTAGTCCCTGATTTTAGTGGGATTGCTTCATGTTTCTCTCCATTTAGGCTACTTTGCCTCATCAGAATCCAGATATCCCACTACAGCAAGTGCTGGATACCCCATCACACAGGAAAAGCAAGATTTGGATTTAAAATCATACCTCATGATGATGATAGAGATGAAAAATACTAATAAAATTCTTGAAAACTGAATACAAGAACACATCAAAATGTTCATCCATCGTGATTAAGTCAGCTTCATCCCAGGGATGCAGGGATGGTTCAATATATGGAAATCCATCAATGTAATTCACTATATAAACACACAGAAAGAAAGTAAAACACACGATCATCTTAGATGCTGAGAAATCATTTGACAAAATCCAACACCCCTTCATGGTAAAAGTCTTGTAAAGATCAGGAATTAAAGGCCCACACCTAAACTTAGTAAAATCATTATACAGCAAAGCAGTAGCCAACAACAAACTAAATGGAGAGAAACATTACCAATTTATATGGTGATTTAATCTCCAAAACAAAAGAAATACTTATGAAGAACCCATAAGAGGGGTATTTGGTTTCTACGAGGGCTCTAACCATGAAGATCAGAGACACTTATGAATTAGATTTCTTTTATTCTACTGATACTTTGTGGCTATCTTAACATAATTTACCATATCTTGTTATATTTATATATAATTATATATTGAATTAAATGTAACAGAATACCACTAATTTAGAACCAATGTTTGATATATAGCATAGCAGTATAGAGATCTAAGAATGATTCTATTGTGAATTTACTCATAAAACAGGAATGGATTACATATACATTTGAAAAATAATGAAAAAGTAATGTGAGTGATTGTTTCATACATTCTTAGTTTGTGAATATATTTATCTCAGATTGATATAGATTAAATATCAGTAATGTGATTGCTAAGATATTTTTATTATCTTAAACACTGAGTAATAACTGATGGAAAACTAGTGTGCTTAAAATAAATTATTTTTACAACTACAAAAAGCTAAGCTGTGGTAATTAGTAAAAGCAACAGAACCACAAAATCTATTCAGTTACACACAGAAAAGGAAAATTAGATATAGTAAGTTACTGTTAAATGCTGCCAGAAAGCTTATTTTTCTAGGTCCTAAATGATATATGTTATACTAATATTAGAAATACATGTTTCTGGTAAAGATCTTTTAAATTTAGCAGTGATATGTGATACCACAAAAGGGAATCCAACCTTGTCAGTGCACAAGAGGTTATGCAGATAACTATGATAATTTTGCCAATGAAGATTTTTTAAAAAACGATATTAGATAATTTCTTTATTTACATTTTCAAATTTTATCCCCTTTCTTCATTTCCCCTCTGAAACTGCCCCCATACCATTCCCCCTCCCCCCTGCTCAATAACACACCCACTCCTGCTCTCCTGTCCCACTATACTGGGGCATTTAGTCTTCACTAGACCAAGAGCCTCTCCTCCCATTGGTGTCCCACAAGGCCATCCTCTGCTACATATGTGGCTTGAGCCATGGGTCCCTTCATGTGTACTCTTTAGTTGTACTGAGCACAAGGATACTAATGGAGGAGCTAGAGAAGGACCCAAGGAGCCAATGAAGATTTTGAGAAAGCTGCAAATATATATTTATTTGAAGTTTATTATTGAGTCATGAATTTCAATCTTATGTCAGATATTGATACATGACACATTATTCTCTGGAAAGGCAAGACTTCAATACTGAGTTATAAGCTCATAAGCCAAAACAACTGGTACTCTACAGTGGACTGGATTGCTAAGCTTTGATGCTTTGCAAGTTGCATAGATGACATTTTTCACTTAATTTTTTAACTGTCATTGAAATTTTTAGACATGTACTAATCACAAGTCATTGAGAATATTCAGCATGTCCAAATTTTTCTTAAAAATGATACATACAGCCACTATGAAAATGGAGATTACTCAATAAACTAAAAATAGATCTGCACATGATGCAAATATTCTATTCTTGAGTATTTATTGCTTTTTTTTTGTATCTTGAGTCACAGTCCACAGAGGCAATATACAATACAAGGCAGAGACTCAAGCAAGGGGGGATCTTAGAGACAGGAGCTTATGGAGCAGTGCTTCTTACAGGCTGGCTTGCCATGGCTTAGTCATCATGCTTTCTTAGGGAGCCCAGGACCACCAGTCCAAGGATAGCACCAGCTTGGGTGCTTGTGCATCACTTATTAATTAAGAAAATGCCCTACACTTATGCCTATATCCCATTTGCCCTTTTTTTGTTTTTATTTATTCACTTTACATACTACTCCCTGCCCCCTCCAAGTCACTCATCCCACAATCCTTCCCCCATACTCCCCCTCTTTCTTCTCTGGGCAGGTTGGCCAAACCTGGGTTTCCCACCACGTTGGCATTTCAAGTCGCTGCAAGGCTAGGCACTTTTTCTCCATCTGAGGCCAGACAAAAGAGCCCAGCTAGAAGAACATATCACACAGTCAGGCAACAGCTTTTTGATAGCCTCTGTTCCAGTTGTTCAGTACCTACCTAGCTGCATATCTGCTGCAAATGTGTGGGGAGGCCTAGGTCCAGCCCATGTGTTTGGTTGGTGGTTCAGACTCTGAGAGCCCCAAGGATGCATGATAGTTGACTCTGTTGGTCTTTCTGTGGAGTTCCTGTCCCCTTCAGGGCCTGCAATCCTTCCTCCTATTCTTCCATGAGAGTCTCCAAGCTCCATCCATTGTTTGTAGATGTCTGTAGTTCTGTCTGAGCCAGCTGCTAGGTGGAACCTCTCAGGAGACATCATACTCCTTTCGGCAAGCATAAGAGAGTAGCATTAATAGTGTTAGGGATAGTTGCTTGCCCATGGGATGGGTCTCTATTTGGGCAGATTATTGGCTGACAACTCCCTTAGTTTCATCTCCATCCCCCATGCTAGCACATCCTTCATACAGGATAAATTCTGGGCTAAAAGTTCTCTGGGTGGGCTGGCTCTCCATCTCTCCACTGTGGTTCTTGCCTGGCCACAGGAGGTAGCTTCTCCAGGTTCCACACGATGAATGTAATGAGCCAGAACCAAGGTCACCCCCATTGATTCCTGGCCACATCCCACATCCCACATCCCAGATCTTCCTCTGGCCCTAAAGATGACCACTACCTCCTCAGCCATGTCAGCTGCATTTCTCCATTCACTTCCCATGGCCCTCTAGCCATCTGTCTTGTCCCTCCTGACACATGATCCAGAACCTCCATTCCCCTCCTCATTCTACCTTCCCTCAATCTCCCTTCCTCCATCTACATATCATGTTTATTTTATTCCCCTTTTTAAGTGAGACTCAAGCTTACTTTCTTGAGCCTCCTTCTTGTCTAGCTTCTTTGGTCTGTGGAGTACATAATGGCACCTGCATTTTATGGCTAATAGTCACTTATAATGTACTTTGGGGACTGGGTTACCTCACTCAGGGTGATATTCTCAAGTTCCTGCAAAATACATGATAACTTTGTTTTTAATAGCTGAATAGTATTCCATTGTGTAGAAGTACGACATTTTCTTTATCCATTCTTTAGCTGAAACACATCTAAGCTGTTTTTCTAGTTTCTGGCTATCACAAATAAAGCTACTATGAGCACAATTGAGCAAGTATCTTTGAAGGATGTTGGAGCATCATTTGGGTATATGCCTAGGAGTGGTCTTGAGGTAGAACTCTTCACTGCTTCTGAGAAACTGACAAATTGATTTCCAAAGTGGTTGTAAAGTTTTCATTCACTCCAGCAATGAAGAAGTATTCCCTTTGCTCCACATCCTCGCCAGCATGTTCTATTTCTTGAGTTTTTGATCATAGTCATTTTGATAGGTCTAAGATGAAACCTCAGAGGTGTTTTGATTTGCATTTCCCTGATGACTAAGGACTTCAACATTTCTTTAATTGCTTCTAGGCTATTCATGATTCATCTGTTGAAAATTCTTTGTGTAGTTCTGCATCTCATTTTAAAAATTTTGTTATTTGGGTTGTTAGTGTCTTATTTCTTGTGTTCTTTGTAAATTTTGAATATTCTCCCTCTGTGAGATGTAGGGTTGATAAAGATCCATTCCCAATCAATAAGCTACAAATTTGTCTTATTGAGAGTGTCCTTTGCCTTACATGAAACTTTGCAGTTTCATGAGGTCCCATTTCTAACAGAAGCATTTTCTCAATTGATGTTTCCTTCACTAAGATGTCTGTAGCTTGTATCAAGTTGACATAATGCTAGCCATTTTATTTTGTAGTTGAGAGTATAAAACAAAGATCTTGGATTCACAACATTTTCTCCTATCTACAAGGAATGTTTTTAATTTTTCTTTCTCTTATTGTGAAAATTTGACCCCTAGTTAGTTCTTTATTACATCAACTAAATCCCACAAGTGAGCTTACTATCTTGTGAGCTACCTATGTTACCTTCTGTAATGTCTGGAAAAGAATTTTCCATCCTCATATTGCATACTACACTTAATAATGTGATTTTAAAAACTGCTATTCTCAACCAGTTTAGTCATGACAGTGATTGCACTGATAAATAGTTCAATTATATAATTTATTCATTAAGCTGACAATTTGATCTTATACTTATTTTATTTTATGAAATCATCTGGCATTGATGTTAAAACCATATTAATGACTAATTATTAACATTTTGTCACTTTTGGAAATATGAATATGTTCCAAATAGTTCTAAGAAATAAAATATAATTCTGAACACTCTAATAATAGTAGCTACTTTAATGAAAAATAGACAAAGAACTGGAACTTTGAGAAATGCAAATTAGGTATAAATATAATATGGTAAATAGAGCAAAATTCTACATTTATTTATTTAAGTTAGTGTAAAGCTTCTAATTGCAGTATCATGACAGGACGTCATGAATTTGATCAGGACAAACATTGTGTAGGTAAATCATTCTGCTCTTTACAAAAGGTAAAAGTTGAAATGCCTTTAAAACTTAATCCAGTTGACTAGGTTCATGGAACTTTTCCAAATTCCTGAAAAGAGCATAATGTTACATTTCTTCCTGTATATATCTTTTCTAAGGATGTTTTCTCTGATATTTTGGGTTTCACTATTTCAGGGAGTTAGGAAAATAACATAGTTCTGAATAACATATATAAAGCAGAAGTCAAAAAATAAAATTATAATTCCTATCAAAATTCCCACACAATTCTTCACAAATATTGAAAAAATATTTTTCAACCACATATAGAAAAATAGAAATACCAGGTTGACTCAAACACATACCAAATAATAAAAAGCATGCTGACAGTACTGCCATCTCAAATTTCAAATTCCACATCAGAATTATGGCACAGGCATACAAGGAACAGATTGAACAATGGTATCTAATTGAATTTCAAGACATAAGGTCATATAGCTATGGACACATAAGATTTGACAAAGAAACCAAAAAATTCATGTTGGAAAATAGGGCATGTTCAACAAATGGTTCTGGTCTAACTTGATGTTTAATTGTAGAAGAATGAAAATAGATCCATATTTATCATCCTATACAAAATCCAACTCCAAATGTGTCAAGTACTTCAACATACGAAAATATCCTGAATCTGAGAGAAGAGTAAGTAGGAATTAGTCTTGATCCCATTGGCAAACGAAATGACTTCCTAAAAAGAACACTTATACCACAGGCATTAAGACCACCAGATAATAAATGAAACTACAAGCTTTTGTGTGACAAAGGACTCCATTCTTTAGACAAAACAGTGGGCTTCAGAATTGGAAAAAGTACTTAATATATTATATATCCAGTAGAGGACTGATATCTAAGATATACAAAGAAGTAAAAAAAAATGGATTTTAAGAAAACAAGTAATCAAATTTAAAAATGGGGTACAGAAGTAAGCAGAAAGATTTCAAAAGATGAATCACTAATGACTGTGAAACATTTAAAGGAATGTTCAACATGCATAGTCATCAGGAAAATTTAAATCATAACAACTCTGAGATTTTTATCTCATACCAGCTGGACTGGATGAGATCAACCAAACAAATAACAGCACATGCTTGTGAGGATATGAGGGAAGGTGAACACTTATTTATTGCCAGTATGAGTGTAAATTTGCTTTGCCATTATGTAAATGAGATACAACAGTCCTGATGTGCAAATGAATTCACAGAGACTATGGTATCAGGTAAAGGACATACACACATTCAAACCAGAAAAGGTCCTAATGTGTATAGTTGGAAGTGGAAATATGTTCTGACCTCTAACCAAGAAGCTATCTACAATTAGTAACTGTTTGCAAAGAAAAGGAAATGTCTTTTTCAATGAAATCTCACTTGTTATATTAACCATAGTTCACAGTAGACCCTATCCCCAAGCAATATGAGCTGAACTCCAGAGTATTTCTGTAGACTTGTTTCATTGTATATACCTGTGTAAGGACATTTTTGTTTTGTCTTATTGGTATTATGCTCATATATATTTTGGATTTCTGATTTTGTATTTGTATGTGTTTCTTGGAATTTTGATTGCTTATTTTTATTTTATTTGCTAGTTATTTTTAAGGAAAAAGAAAGGGCATGAAGTTGGGTGGTAAGAGAGGTGGAGAGTATCATGGAAGGGTTGATAGAGTAAAAAAAAAACAATGGTAATATACTGTATAAAATCATTTTTTTTTCAGTTAAAAATGAGTACATATTAAAAGACCAAGTATAAAGTCATTTAAGGTGGCATGAAGTTAATATTTTAAGTCTGAGCCTGATTTTTGGAAGTTATAACACAAATATTCTATTGCAGAAAGGCATAGTACTTACCTAAGTCTGATAATCTCAATACTTGGGAGAGGGAGGCAGGAAGATCAGCAATTAAAGGTTATTCTTAGCTACATGTTGAGTTTTAGTTCAGCCTGGACTACATGAGGTCTTTACTCCATAAATAGTACTGATGTTTTGCTTAAGGGGAAACATTAAAATTTTTATGTAAGTAGAATAATATGGTTAAGAGGAGAAAAACATAAGCTGCTCTATCACTGCTCTAAAATACTCCTGAACTTGACTTGCTGCAAAGGTTCAGCTGTACCAGCCATTGCTGCAGCTACCAACTATCTACTATAATCAGTTGCTGATGGAGAACTGCTCAAGTGAGTGTTACTGCAGATAGCAAAACCAAACAGAAAGACCTGACTGTGAAATATTAAATCCCAGTTCCCTAGGAATAAGGCTGCTAACTTGCTGGAGATAGGGAAATGGACTATGTCCATGAAATCATTGAAGAACCTTATCTCCTCGCATATAAATTTTTTTTATCTGAAGGCGCATAGTGATTTAACTTATCTGAATTTCTGAGACTACCAATCCCCTCCCCATTATACCTGTAGAAATAATATACATGACAAGAAAAAGGAAGGAAACAAAAACATAGAATCTCAGTGGTGGAAAATATGATGGCTAAGGACATAATGTCTTATGTTTCATATTAAGTCTGTTTTTATTTTTATAAGTTTTATTTTTATATTTTATTAATATTCATATGTTTATCAATATTAAGTTATCATGCATTAACTTCTACTTTACTGTCTCTTTCCTACACTTACTTTTTATATATTTCTATATTTACAGTAGCCTCTCTACTACCTTTCCTACTTCTAACCTACATAGTTTCTTTCTGATTTCTAATTAGCCACTTTTCCCTGTTTCTCAATTCCTTGATCACTTCAGTAATAAAGTATTGATACCCTTACTGCTAAAAGTAATCTATAAACTGCAATTTTCCCCAAGCAGTACCCTGATTTGCTAATATCTGTGCTTCAGTGGGGATGCAAGGGCACTGGTCTGTCTTTCTAAATACCAATGATCAGATTGCTGGTAAACCATTGTGGGCTAGTGATACAATTGACTTCTTAAAAAGAAGTAGAAACTATATTTCTCTATAAAGACAGGCCTCTGTGACTATGCATACAACATAAGAATGGAACTGAGAAGTTGGAAAGGTAGGAAATGAAACCATATCCATCCTAAGGGATGCAAGAAACAAAACAAGAGATAACAATGCACCAGGGAATATCAGCAAGCTCACAATTCTCCACTAGCAGAAACCAAAGATACTAAGAGTGGAAGTGCCAGAAAAAAATATCAGGGCCCTTAAAAAAAGATTAACATCCATAGAGAGGAAGTAAGCAAGCAAAAGAATAAAGTAATTACTTCAAATGCTAGATGAGATAGTTACCAAAGTGAATGAAATGCTCAGTGAATTTATGGAGAAATTAAAAATAAAACGAAGAAAAGTAATTCAACAGAGGATCTGACATTAAAAAACGAACTAAATACAAATTTGACAAAGTAAAGAGAATCAACCACATACCCATAAGTAACACTATATATAGTAATCATGTTATATGTGTATGAGTGTGTGTATGCATGTGTGTGTGTTTGTGTGTAAAACAACTGGAAGAAAAGATGAAATGAATTTGAGAGAAAGAGAGAGAGGGGTGTTAAGTATGAGATTATATAGTGTACTTTAATTTCAAATATTAAAAATTGTTGAAAATATCCAACAATTTAATTAAAAAGAAAAGAGAAGAAGCTTTATCCACAAATAGGATCAAGCAGAATAATAAATCCCTTAAAGGAAAACAAACTGGTGATAATACTACATTCAGACATACATAAAGGCAAATGCTATTGAACATGACCAAAACTTTAAAACAGTCAAGAACACATTCAAGTGACTACATGTAAGAATCTATAGAGTAGAAAAAGAATCTTAAATACAGAAAAAAGCCATTGGCATTTTATTAGTCAATGATCTTTTATCATAGAAGATTCCAGACCTAGAGAAAGAACTGGGTATAAACAACCAGGACACATTTAGACCCCGAAATGTACATGAGGACTAGGGCATTGTTTCATCAACTAAAGCAGAGGCATCTGGAGTTTAATGTTAGGGTTTCAGGTATAGGATAACTCAACAAATGGCCAATAGAGAAGGTCTAACAGAGAAATAATTGATGATAATTCGTGAATAAATTTACCAAGCACTATTACTAAACTAATCTATACCATAATTCAAATCTAGTATTGACACTTACCTCCTGCCCTTGGCTCAGTTTTTAAATATTTAAATATTTATTTATTTATTTATTTATTTATTTATTTATTTATTTATTTTCTTGAAATAGGGTTTCTCTGTGTAGCTCTGGCTGTCCTGGAACTCACTTTGTAGACATGGCTGACCTCGAACTCAGAAATCCACCTGCCTCTGCCTCCCAAGTGTTGGGACTAAAGGCATGCACCACTACCACCTGGCTTAATATTTATTTATTTAACTTCAATGTTCTTGTCTATAATATTATGATAAAGGTATAATAGTGTGTTCTCACGATAAGTAAAAGAATCTGAATGTGTAAAGTAATCATAATTATTGTGTAACAAGTAAACACTTCTATACATTCATCTCATGTTTTATTTTTGTAATTTTTTTCGTTATACTATAAAATCTAGAGATGGTTTAACAATAGTTTTGGAAAAAGAATGAGACACTAGGGAACACAGTTATTTACAAGTTCACCATCATATTCCAAACATATATACTGTTCATGTGACAATATAATCATACATTAAAAATGCATCAATTACCTTTAATTACAGCACTCAGGAGGCAGAGGCAGGATGATATCTGAGGTTTCAAGACCTGGTTGTTTGTTCTACAAAGCCAGAACAGGGCAGCAAGTGATCTGTTACTTAAAGCAATCCTGACTTAAAAAATAAATAAATAAATAAAAAGGAGAATCAGTATCAGTATTATTCACTACAAAACTTAAGTGAAAGTTACAATCTGTAAAAATGCATAATAGTTTATACAGCACTCAAAATCTAAAAATATTTCAACACACTTCCAAGGGCTTGATTGTAATCTCAGTTTTCTTCACCACAAAATCATTTGAATTCCCACATACTTTTACTTTATAATTGAATCATCATCTACTACAGATTAAATAATTTTCATATATTATAGATCTAAAGCCCTGTTTCTTTAATCACAATGACTTTACATATAGAAGAGAAAGTATAAGGTATAAGAAAATATAAAGAATTTTTTACTTGTTACATAATCGTTCTGATTACTTTACATACTCAGATTATTTTACTTATCACGAGAGCATACCATTATACCTTTATCATAACATCATATATACGAACATTGAACTTCAAAAAAATATTAAAAACTGAACCAATGAAAAGACAAAATGTTCTTATAATCTTAAAGATTTCTTTGTTGAAATGGTAAGAATAATCTTTCTAATTTTTAAATTGTAAACATAAATGGAATAGAAACAATGAACAATTTACAAAGAATAAATCATGTTATCAGATGGTATCTTATGAAATAAAAATCATTCAAAATATTTTATGTGGATAAATAAATCTTAACTGTGAAAGTACAAGATACCAAGGCTCCACTCCACAGACCCATTGAAGCTAAACAGGAATGAAGGCCCAAGAGAGGATGCTTAAATCTCACTTAGAAGGAGAAATAAAATAGTCATAGGAGGCAGATGGAGGGAGGAAACTTGGAGGGAGCGGGACGGGGGGAGGAATATGGGGGCCAGGATCAGGTATGGGAAAGACAGAAGAGAGGGTCAGAGGGCCAGGGGGTTAGGTGAATGAATAGAAATGGACAGCTGCCTTCAGTGGGCAAGGGGGAGGGATGGACATTTCTAGAAGGGAAAAACAAAATAGATATTGGATATTGATAGAAGGAGGAAACTGCTTACGCAAGGGGATGGGGGATGGGGACTGGAGTGGAGATCATATATAAGGAGAGCAGGGGAGAGAAAAGGGAAATTGGCAGTTGGGGGAAATCTGCCAGAGAACTGAGCAGGCAAGACACCAGGAAGTCTATGGGAGTGAGTCTAGTGACTCCTAGCAATGGTGCACATGGGGCCGGAAGTGGCCACCTCCCAGAGCCAGGCAGAGGAGGGATAAGGATAGCATTTCACCCATTAAACCTTCGACCCACTATGTGCCTTGCCTATGAGATACACAGAGACAAAGATAGAGCAGTGACTGAGAGAATGGCTAACCAATGACCCAACTTAAGAACCATCCCAGAGGCAAGTTCCAATCCCTGACACTATTAATGATACTCCTTTATGTTTGCACACAGGGGCCTAGCATAAGTGTCCTCTGAGAGACTCCACCCAGCAGATGACTGAAACAGATGAAGAGACCCACAGTCAAACACTGGAAGGAGTGAGGAGACTCTTATGGAAGTGTTAGGGGAAGGATCAAAGGCTCTGGAGGGTATAAGAACTCCATGGGAAGACCAAAAGAGTCAACTAACCTGGACCCTTGGGGGCTCTCAGAGTCTGAACCGCCAGCCAAACAGCATAAAGGGCTGGCTTCTCTACACATATGTAGTAGATGTGCTGCTTGATCTTCATGTAGGTTCTCCAAAAACTGGACCAGTATCTCTTTCTAACTCTCTTGACTGCCTATGGATTCCCCCATCCCATAAATGGACTGCTTTGTCTTACCTCAAAAGAGAGGATGTGCTAGCCTTGCAGAGATCATATGCCACGGCGGGGTTATACACATGGGGGGTCCTCCATGCTCTCAAAAGAGAAATGGAGGGGATATGGGAGAGGGACTGTGTGAAGACGGGGACTAGAAGAAGGGTATTCAACAATAGGGATGTTGAGTTAATAAGTAAATAAATTAATTAGTGGAAAAAGAGAGAACATCATACAAAAATAAATAGAAATAGAAACAGAAATTTTTAAAAGGAGGGATAGAGGGATAAAGGGGCAGTTTTAGTATAGAGGCAGGTTACAGAGAGAGAACAGTCTAGGCATAGGTAAAGACAGAACAAGCCAGAGAATTAGAATGAACCTGAATATTAGAACATATTGCCAGTTAGTATGAAGTCAAGCAGAGGAGATCAGTGAGAAGCTATACTATATTGTAGCTTTAACATGGTTATTTACAAATCCTTTTGTTGAGAAATTCCTTTTATATTCATTGAAAGTTAATTGTCTGCAGTTACATTCAATGCAGACTGGTCCCTTGCTGCCTCGGGTAGCCCATATAGCCTTTGTCCAACTCCTTTTGTAGTTTTAGGTGTTAGTCAGTACCATTGTGTCACCACTTATTTTGCTGTCAGTTATACAAAATTCCATAAATCATTATAGTTCCCTGCAAAGCAAGTTCTTTTGGCTCCCTTACAAATTTTGTTGAGTGCTGCGGTGAATGTGTCCAGTTGATACTTAGCAGTTACTTTCCTTCACCTTGGCTCTATGCAACCACTGCTCTGTGAGTGCTGTGTAGTCATTAATGAGCTCACTACTATGGCTGCTTTTCAGCTCCATGCTAAAGGAGAAAGGAAATATCTATCTATCTTTCTAAAGAAAATATCTCTTTCCCTCCCTCCCTCCCTCCCTTCC
>NC_034613.1:53429281-53449452 GCF_900095145.1 Mus pahari
TAATCAGTACCCCCAGAGCTTGTGTCTCTAGCTGCATATATAACAGAAGATGGCCTAGTCAGCCATCATTGGGAAGAGACGTCCCTTGGTCTTGCAAACTTTATATGCCCCATACAGGGGAATGCCAGGGCCAAGAAGTGGGAGTGAGTGGGCAGGGGAGCAGGGTGGGGGGAGGGTACAGGGGACATTCGGGATAGCATTTGAAATGTAAATGAAGAAAATATCTAATAAAATAATTACAAAAAAGTGTTGTATTTTCATATGTAAACAATATGCATTGAAAAGGCTAGGCTGATTTCAAGATATGCTTCAAATTGGCAGTTAAGGAGACTAGGCCTAAATCTCTGTTTCCAAGAACTAGGTAATTCCAGGTAAGTACAAGCCTCAGAAGCTGCCTGCCCCCTAGCCTGAGGCAAGGACAATGGGTCAGCAGTAGTTCCCTGACCTCCCCAGCAACTTTCCAGCTCCCACATCCCAGTAAGGGAATGCCCACAGAGATACACCCAACAGATTAAGATAGAGGTCACCTAACCAGGAATTCCCTAATGTATTTTAAATCAAGCCTGCAAGCTCATGTGGGAGTCTCTCTTGGTAATGGGGGAGACCCCAGCATGCTGAACTTCTGATGAATAAAATACTCTTTGTGTTTACATACACTATTGAAGTCTGGAATATTATTCTTTGAGAAATCCTGGATCCTTATAGTATTTATTCAAATAAGTTCTCTATTATCTCTTTTAGATATTTTTTTTAGGTATTCTTATTTTTCCCAAATATTCCCTTGTAAAGGACCAGCCTCAGCTTGGAAAGGGGTTCTGAAAGAAGGAGTGTATGGGACCTACAAGGCAGTCTGCTTCTCTTGATTCTCTGCATGTTCTTCTTTCTCTCTGGAGATTTCTCTGTTTATATTCTGCTTGCTTGCTCTTTTAAGAGATTTCTCTCTGTCCATGGTCGGCTTGCTTGTATGTGTGTGTGTGTGTGTGTGTGTGTGTGTGTGTCCTTGTGTATGTCTCAGTATTTCAAGCAATTCTTTCTATCCTAAAAAATTTTCTGAATTGCTCATGTTCTGCAAAATACAGGTCCAGTCTTTTATTTTACAAATAAATCCGGTCATTTACTCCACATTTTCCTTTTGATTATCTTATGAATCAGCATCTTGCTACCCCAGCTTCTTAACATTGCAATAGAATTCAGAGAGTTGTCTGCCTTTATTAAGCACAAAGTATAAGATATTTGGGTGGGAACCAGCCCTAAAATTACCACTTACATCACATCTGGACCTGGTAGAGCTGAGTGTCAGACTTACCTTGAACTCAGGAATCTTCCTGCATGTGTACCTGCCTGTCTTTGTATCTTTCTGACAAGCTGGCTCCCAATGTAGCTGCCTCTATTCCTTTAGATTTATGAAGCTTCTCATATAATTCTTATATCATCCTTATTTTTTGCATAGTTGAGAAATTATATATTTTTGAAATCATGTAGAGCTCATTTCCAGAGCCTTAAATGTTGTCTTGAAGGTCCCAGTTTTTACCATTTGGCTGAGTCATAACCACACTCTCAACTCCTGGACTTGTATTATTTTTAATTATCATGGAGTTATTAACTTTAACAGGGAGGACATTCTTTGGAGGAATGTGAAATATATACATTATTATGAAAACAAGCTTTATGCCCATAGCACACATGAACCCTCATGGAGGCTCACTGTGCAGGCCTTGTCCAAAGGGCAAGAACCATGTCACTTTGTTCTCACCAAGGCCAGGCAAGGATTTGCATTTCCTCTAATGCATCCATTTCTAATGATGTAATTTTTTCTATATTATTTTATAGACTCTAACAATGAGAGAACACATATGCTTATAATGTTTCTTTTAGAGTCATTTATTTCATCTAGTATAATTATTCTATCTCCACTTATTTTTCCATTAATCAATTTAATGTTATTCTTGATAACTAAGTAAGACTTAATATATATTTTCTATTTCCTTTCTCAATTCAGCTGTTTTTAAGTGCCACCATCAAGAAGTTTGTTGTTGTCCCTAGAGTTCTTGCTAGGTCACATGCATTGTAAATATAGTCAAATTAGCAATGTGGTTGAGACTCATCTGGTGGAACTCATGCCTAATATGTGTAAAGAAGACCATGTATTTGATCCTCAACATTGCATATTTCAGGGTTGATGGCCCATGCCTCAACATACAGTAGTACAATTATGAGAAACTCAAGGCCACCCTCCAAAATATGGTGAAGTAGAGGCTAGCCTGGGATACAGGAGACCCTGTCTCAAAAATAAATTTAACCAAATGAAAACAATTTTAATTCTACCCATCAGTCTCAAAACACAAGCCTGAAGGCTTTCCCTTCAGGTTCCTGCTAACATATACCTCTTATTTCCTATAATTTTGTATTCATAACCTTTTAGTTATCTTATCTATATAAGTTTCTCCATACACAGTTTATACTGGGATAATTGTACTTGTATGTTTTTCTGGCAATAGGATAAGTAAGGGCATCTAGTAAAGGAGCTTTCTCTGTACTTGGGAAGAAAGGTTTCTGCAACCTCTAGAATGACACTAGATATTCAACTCTTAAATAAGATGGTGTTCCATCTACATTGGGCCTAGTATGTTCCTATGTGGAGTTTGAGAAAATTGTCTGGTCAGCACCCCCATTACAGTCATATTGATGCATTCCTTCTTAGTTTTCAGGATACGAGCTTTTTGTACCAGGGTCAAGACTTACTCATAAAAGATCTTCATTGGTGTCTCTTGGGCTCTACAACTCTCACCATGACTTTTTCAACCTGCTGTTTGATTGCCTGGCCTTCTGTTACAGGTGGCTAGGGCCTCTTTATATTCTACTACTGACACCCTCCAGTTCTTTCACTAAGCTCTTAACTGCTTGTTAACAGCTCCAAGCCTCTCATTATCCATATGCACTGTGTCAATACAACTTGGCATGAACCAGCCAACGTCTTTGTCTTTTCATATATTATTTCCCACATGTCTTTCAAATGAGTGACTCCTTGCACCTGTTACAGAATTCTGTCGCAAATATATTTTTCAAGGTCAACAAAGATAAAATATTTAATAAGAACAATTAATGTGTGCCAAGTACTATCCATAACACCAATTGGAATGTGTCATTCTTGCTTTGAGATGGAGGAGTGAGAGGGTCCATGTGAAATCTCATTATCAAACAATTTTTGAGTACCTGTTGTTTTTGGTATAGTCCCTCCAATAAGCAGACACTAAAATACAATTTAATTCATGAGTGTCTTATTAGGATTAATATCTCTGTGAAAGAGAATGTAAATAGTTATATAGAATCTGATGCAGCTATTTAATCTTTATGTACATGCCACCCAGAGAGAGACTAAGAAAGAACGCAGATATAAATAACTTACATTGTGGTAAATTCTAATATTAAACAAAGAAAAACATAGAAAGGTCTGGAAATAAACAACTAAGAAAGGACTACCATAGTTGTTAGCCATGTACTCCCTTAGCCATCCTTCTGCTTTTAGTAAAGAACATTAGAAGAGAAGCGTGGCCTAGTCAGAAACTAGATGGATTTCAGAGTAAAGCTAGAGATTGTACATTGGTGAGCTCTTCGTTATGGACACTATCTCCAGATATACAGCTTTGTCTCTCCCATGGCCCCAAACATAGATGAAAAACTATTGGTAATTGGTGACTGCAGAAAAAGGGAGAATCATTCATTTCCACAGACATACATCATGAATAGCAATATTGCAATAGCAAATTGTCATTCCCAAGATATACATATAAACAATATTAAGTGAACTCAATAGGTTTTATGTACATATTTATTCATTTTTGTATACATATATACATACTGACAATAATTAAAGAATAATTAGTAATGAATGTGAGATTGAAT
Organism: Mus pahari; assembly: GCF_900095145.1. Lineage (NCBI taxonomy): Eukaryota > Metazoa > Chordata > Mammalia > Rodentia > Muridae > Mus > Mus pahari. The sequence continues at coordinate 53,433,185 of NC_034613.1, forward strand.
AGGGGGCACATGAAGAGTTGCAAGGAGGAGGGGGGAGAAATATATAAATGAATTATTCATATATAAAATTCTTAATAAATAAAGTACAAATATCTAAAATTTTAAGTGATAAATATTCAAATGGTGCTTCTCATAATGCAAGGTTATCTGTCTTGCCCTTTACATCACATACAAGCTCTAATCATACTATACTTTGTATTCAAATCTTTGTCTCTGCTTTTAGCATTTTAATTTTCTTATATTCTACTCCAGTCTGTAATCCTCAGAGACATCTTTTAGTACATACTAATTTGTCAATCAATCTCCCTTTAATTTAAAATCAAAATTATACCTGATCATCTGACTTTGAAAGTTTTATTTTCATTCTCATAGCCACTGAACTCCTTTGTCCTTTTTTGCCCTTCATTCAAAACTATACTGAAATATGCCATCTCTCATTTTATTTAACTAGTAAGACTTTATGTTCAAAACTGGCTTTTGAATAATGCTGGTGAAGGCTAAAAATCAATGCACATCTGCATCACTATAAATTAATAAGCTTTAAAATCATTCCTAACATGAGAACTGCTCTTATTTCACTGTCTTTAGTGAGAATATTTCATAATATGCTTTCAACATGTCATTTACAACTACCCTTATTGCCCTTTGTTTTGTACCATTACAGAGGCCCTCTTTTCTACAAATTTATCTCTGTATATTTTCATTTATTTTCTATTTAACATAAACATCCAGTTTCTCTTATACTCTCCCTATTGCTTTCTAGTTCATCAGAAGCTCATCCCTTACTGCATCGGTCCACTAATATTGTATCAATAACTCCAAGGCACATTTATTTTATTGTCAAAAGGAATTGTTTACCCTCAAATCTTTGATTTATGCTAATGAGGCACATGATATATTCTGGCCAATAAAATGCAGCAAAACTGATGAACTACTGAGCTCAAATTTCAGAGGTATTGTCATTCCTGTTGTGGTCTTTCTGTACTTTGGAACAGTGTGAATGAACGTGAACTAACTTCCAAAGAAAGTCATAAAGAAGAGAATCCATGAACCCTAACCAACAACTACCAAGCATGTGAGTTTATTTCATAGAATCCAGCCCCTATTGGGCTACCAACTAACTGACAGCAACAAAAATGAAGGAAACAAACACATCTAGGAGAATGATCTTGGAAATAAGCTAAGCAAAGATCTTGATGCCCAACATATCTTTAATATTGTTACTTTAAACAATCAAGTTTTAGGATGTGTTATTTTACACCTAAACTAAAATTGAAATAAGCACTAATGGTATATTCCACACCATATTATATATAATATTTAACACTAAAATAACTGGGAATTTTTATACTAATTTCTCTGTTTTTAGAGATAAACTCACAAACCATACAGTAGTCATATAACTTGAATAAGGTATGCCAGTTACCATGGATAATCCAGGATTTTTCTATATATAAAATTTCATTACATTTTTTTGTTGTTGTTGTTTTGTTTTGTTTTGTTTTGTTTTTCGAGACAGGGTTTCTCTGTATAGCCCTGGATGTCCTGGAACTCACTTTGTAGACCAGGCTGACCTCGAACTCAGAAATCCACCTGCCTCTGCCTCCTGAGTGCTGGGATTAAAGGCGTGTGCCACCACACCCGGCTCATTAAAATTTTAATGTGAAAATTGTGACCTCTTTCTTCTCACTTGGAGATATCAATATTGTGATGAATTCATTCCATTTTCTCAAATCTGATATTGCTTTGTACTACACAAATAATTCAATTTTTCTTTGCATTATATAAGGCATACAAGAATCTATAGTTATCTAAAATTCAATTGCATGGACTCTGCAATTACTCCAATCTCAACTGTTACTTCCAAATATTGACCAAGTTTGAGTAAAACTAAATTTATAATGGGTTTCCTAGAGATAAATAGAAATATATTGTGTTCTATTGTATGTTTTTGAGCATCAAGTCAATGTTAAATAATCTTAATTGATGCATGTTTTTACACAAAACTGTGTTGGGCCATAATGCCAATGAAATGCTTAATAACTTCTAAGTTTTGTTTGTTTTAGTTTAAGCTAGCAATCATTGTACATTGAAGACACCTTGAGAATAGAGAACGTAACAGTTCTACTAGATTTTGAAATTTCCAAATGTCTTAACATACCTGACTATGTAGCACAAAATATTAAAAAGTTACCCTCACTACCACCGGCAAGGCGCCAACAGTCTGCCTGCTTTGTTCTCAGCCCAGCAGACCCTCTGTCTCATAGTTTCAAAATCTCTGCACCCATAGCAGTCCACTGCCATGACAACCCCACACTTCCAAATTCCCTTGACTGTCTGGGGTGCCCCACCACCATACATTTTCTCAGCTGAGTTGCAATGTGAAGGAAAACACCACTCAATCTTAGTTTAGAATCAAAAGGCAACACAATCACTGGGCACAGCAACTAGCATCCTAAGTTATAAATCCTCTGGTAGCAGATCCTGGTGGATCTGCCACCTGAACCTGGGGCCTCCTATATCTACATTTTTGTCTCCATCATCTCCTGTCCCAACCAGCCAAGTCTCCTCTCATCTTCCTCCAGACCTTTCCCTGACCTGGAAGTCCCCACACTTGCCCTGTGATTGGTTCCTTGAGATCTTTATTCATTAGGGGAAGGTTTACATGAAGTCACCTAAGTACTTGATTCACTCCTCATCCTAGGCAGCTTCTATTGGGGAAGCAGAATTAGCATCAAAATAAAAACAGCACCGGGGCCATCCACAGCAGAAAGATAGCAGGGATCTATCATATTTGAATCTGCTTAGTTTTTCCTGTCCTGTCATTCAAGTATGTAGTATTTTTAGCAATAGGTTATCATCAAGTTCTGATGGTTTAGCGAGAACAAAAATAATATAATGCGTGGGTGGCTATGTCATCTCAGTATCTAATGACTCTAAAGAAGTAACCCATACCTGGCCCTGTGTATTTTATTTGATATTCTATGTTATTTAAGTGGGTGCTAGTCTACTATTTGGTTATTTGAAGAAAAATGGACAGCATAGGCTTATAGGGTGTGGTAGTATTAGGAGTTATGGCTGTTAGAGCTAAGTATTGAATTGTTGAATGAAGTGTGTCACTGGGGGTGATCATTAAGACGTAAGATTCTCATAGACCCAGTGTGGCACTCTCTTCCTGATGCCTGACAATATATATGTAGAATTCTCATCTCCATCTCCTGCACCATGTCAGTCTGTATGCCATCATACTTCCCACCATGTTGGTGATAGACTAGACCTCTGAACTTTATTTTTTCTAAAATCTATCTATCTATCTATCTATCTATCTATCTATCTATCTATCTATCTATCTATCTATTTATTTATTTATTTTTGTTTTTCGAGACAGGGTTTCTTTGTGTAGTCTTGGCTGTCCTGGAACTCACTCTGTAGACCAGGCTGGCTTCGAACTCAGAAATCTACCTGCCTCTGCCTCCCAAGTGCTGGGATTAAAGGCATGCGCCACCACCACCTGGCAACCTCTGAACTTAAGACACCGCTAATAAATTGTTTTTCCTTTATAAAAGTTTCCATGGTCATGGTGACTCCTCACAGCAATAGAAACCATAACTGAAACACTCGGTAACAGGCTAAGTCAAGTTAAACCTCCTTTATCTATCTATCTATCTATCTATCTATCTATCTATCTATCTATCTATCTACCTACCTATCTTTTAAGTAATTTCTAGAGTAGTGGGTTGCCATATATTATTTTCCAAAGTCATCACTGTGAATTATCTTTTTCCATATCCTTTTTTCTACCCTTTCCTCTTATTGCCCTCATGTTTATCACTCCTATACCATTATTTACCTTACCCTCTCATACTGTGTTTTGTTTTTATTTTCTTGAAATATATCACTCCCATGATTTCTTATTGGTTTCCTGACTTCTAAACACTCCAATTTAGCTTAAACACATATATCTAAAAATCAAACCTAGCATCAACATATGAGAAAGAACAAGAGGCATTTCTTTTTCTGGGTCTGTTTTCCTCGTGTGGTGTAATTATTTTCAAGTACATCCATTAACCTGTGACTTTCTTAGTTTAATGTTTCTTTGCAGATGAAAAAAGATTACATTGTTTGTTTAAATCACATTTTCAGGATCTGTTCATCATGTGGTAGGCACCTAGGTGTTTCCATTTCCTGCTTAGTATACATAGAACAGCAGTGAGCATGGATAAGCAAGTATCTCTTGTCTGGGATATAGAATCCTTTGGAATTGTGCCCAGGAATGCTATAACTGGATTATGTCGTAGTTCTCTTTATAGGGTTTAGAAGAAGGTTCACACTTATTTTTATATCAGTTGTACCAGTTGGCACTCTTACTAGTAAAATATAAGTGTTTTATCTCCCCACATCTAAGGCAAATTTTTGTTGTTGCAATCACTTTTTAAAAAAATCTTAACCATTCTACTGAGGTAAGACAAAATTTCAAATCAATTTTAATTAACATTTCATTGATGGCCAAGTATGGTGAACACTAACAAAGAAAGAAAAGTTTTTAGCCACTTTTATTCTTTTGAAAACTCTCTATTCAATAGAATGTCTTGAATTTTAAGTGGCTTTTTGGGGGGGAAGATGTCAAGGTGAAGATAGGTGGTTAGTTTTTTTTTATTGGATATTTTAATTATTAATATTTCAAATGTTATCCCCTTTTCTGGTTTCCCCTCTGCAGATCCCCATCCTATCCCCCCTTACCCTGCTTTAATGAGGGTGCTCCTGCACCCACCCACCCACTCCTGCCTCACCCCCTTAGCATTCCTCTACACTGGGGCATCAAGCCTTCACAGGACCAAGGGCCTTCCCTCCCATTAATGCCAGATAAGTCTCTTCAGCCTCTCAGAGGACAACTGTATCAGGCCCTTGTTAGCAAGTACTTCTTAGCATCTGCAATTGTGTATGGGTTTGGTGTATAGATACACTAACCACTTATCTGCATGTGGGATAATCCTCAGGTGGGGCAGTCTGTGGATGGCCTTTGCTTTAGTCTCTGCTCCATTCTTTGTCCCTTTAGACAGGAGCAATTCTGGGTTAAAATTTTGGAAATCGGTGAGTGGCCCATCACTCAACCGGGGGAGGGGGCATGCCTAATCTCTGTATATGGTCTCCAAAGATTCCCCTTCCCCTTTATACCTAACCTCTGTATATGGTCCCCACAGATTCTCTTTCCCCCTTGTAGAGTATTTCAGCTAATGTCATCCCCATGGGGTGCTGGGAGGCTCTTGCTTAGATTTTTTGTTTTTTGTTTTTCTTCATTTAATAGATACACTAACCACTTATCAGGCATGTAGATACTGAAGGTCTTTTTTTTTTTTTTTTCAAACCTTGGCAAAACCTAAGCAATAGCATTTGAGAATTATATTGCAATCTCCCTGATGAGCAGAAGCACAAAATTTTTCAAAAGGTCACCCATTTTCAACAAGTTGTCCTTATTTCAGAGATTCAGGAGTGGTTCAAAATGCATAGATCAATATACATAATCTACCACACAAATAGACTCAAGGACAGAAAGGTCATCACACAAAAACTAAACGGAAAAAGAATGAAACTAAAGTTATGAATCAAATGGAACTAACAGATACCTATAGAACATTTCACCCAAACACAAAAGAATATACCTTCTTTTTTTTCCTTTTTTTTATTATTTTCTTTATTTACGTTACAAATGCTATCCCGAAAGTTCCCTATACCCCCCCCCCCGCCCCTGCTCCCCTACCTACCCACTCCCACTACTTGGCCCAGGCCTTCCCTTGTGCTGGGTCATATAAAGTTTGCAAGACCAAGGGGCCTCTCTTCCCAGTGATGGCCNATTAGNCCATCTTCTGCTACATANGCAGCTAGAGACACAAGCTCAGGGGGTACTGGTTAGTTCATATTGTTGTTTCACTTACAGGGTTGCAGCCCCCTTCAGCTCCTTGGGTACTTTCTCTAGCTCCTCCATTGGAGATCCTGTGTTCCATCCAATAGCTGGCTGGCTGTGAGTATCCACTTCAGTGTTTGCCAGGCACTGGCATAGCCTCACAAGAGGCCACTATATCAGGGTCCCTTCAGCAGAATCTTGCTGGCATGTGCATCAGTCACCAAACCTAGATACTAAGAATATACCTTCTTTTCAGCACTCATGCATCCTTCTCCAAAATTAATCAGTCCCCATGGGTGGTTACCAAACCCCGAAATTATTACTGATGCCATGTTGTGCTTGCAGACAGGAGCCTAACATGGCTGCCCTCTGAGAGATTCTACCAGCAGCTGAATGAGACAGAGGCAGATACTCCACAGCTCCATGGAGGATTTTGGGGAAGGGTTAAAGGGACTAAAGGGGATGGCAACCCCATAGAAAGACCAACAGTATCAACTAACCTGGACCCTCGGAAGCTCCCTAAAGCGAAGCCACCAACCAAAGGGTATATACGATCTGAGACCCCCAGGAACATGTATAGCAGAAGACTGCCTTGTCTGGCCTCAGTGGGAGAGGATGTGCCTCATCCTGTAAAGACTTGATGACCCAGGGTAGGTAGATTTTCATGCAGCAAGCATGGGGAAATAAAGGGTGTGGGAAAGAACCTGCATTCCCTCAGAGCTTTGGTCCCTGGGAAGGCAGAAGTGGAGGAATGCTGTGCACTCTCCATGAGGCCCCGGGATGGGTGTCTGGGTGTGTGAAGCCATGGAACCCCAGTTCGTGGAGGGTCGATATGGAGCAGTCCAAAGTCTCTGGGCCTCATAGAGGCCAAAGATAACAGGTTCTCATTCTCAGACATCCCAGAACTAGCTTTAAGTCTCAGAAGAGCTGAGAACAAAGTGGGTACCCTGGGGGCAGTTTGGTCATCGCTGCGACCAAAGAGAGGAGAGGGCAGGGAGAGAGGGGGTGCTGGGTGGTTTCCATGCTGGTGAGAGTCTTTGGTGTGGTCAGTGACTGGAGCACAGGAAGGCCTTCTAGTAGGAGGTTAGACTTGTCTCCTTAGGGAAATGCCTATTCCATCATTCAAGTAGGCAGGCCTTGATGAGCACTGATGGTCTATGGTTTTAGAGCTTTATTGTAGAAAGGCAGAGAGAGGGAAGGTAGAAACAAGGAGACTGGCTATAGCCAAGCGTAGAGAGAGAGATAGGGAGGGAGAGAAGGAGAGCTAGAGATAAGAATGATATAGGTGAGAGCTTAAGAGAGAGAGAGAGGAGGGGCTGCTTTTATAGTAGGCTGGGTTATCTTGCAGTTGTAGGGTAGCTGTGGGGAGGAGCATACCTGGCTACTGTCCAGTAACTTTGAGAGTGGAGTCTAGCTAGAATGTCAGGAGCTTGGGGTTTTGTCTGCTTGAATGATAGTCACAGAATTATGGAGTTGGGGGTTCTGTGGTGTCAGGTACCTGTCTCTGATGTGGCTCACTGTTCTGTCCCTTGTAGAGTTTTCTACTGGGTCTCTGGAGCAAGCATTGTTCAACAAAAACACAAAGCCTTTCAAAGTCCCACAGGGGATACCCTGGGGGTACCCTCTCAAAGGGAGAGTTGGGGAAGAACTCTGGAAGAGGGGATGAGTAGAGGTGGCAATTTTTGGCATATAAATAAATAAAATAATAACAATTTTTCTTCACAAATTATTTGAATCTAATCAGGAATTCTATAAAATCATTAATTCATCTAAACTGTATTAATTCATGAAAGTTCATCTTCATGTTGCACTGCAGAAATTTGCCCAATAGGGTGAACTAATGCCCAGGAATTGATAAACTATGTAATAGTGACAGGAAAGGCATATAGGATGTTAAGAAGCAGTTCTGAGATGAAATCTCTTGAGACATTGCCTCTCATAGCTCACTTATCATAATCCATGCAAAGACACTGGGACATCTACAGGAGACAACCTACTAGCCTCAGCTTTTCCTAGATGGCTCCTGAAACATAATGGGAAGAACAATCCTAAATTAGGAACTGGAATCATTTCAAAATTATTCATAAATGTTTTTCCCTTATAGTTATGATAAAATGCTAGAAAAATATAGAAGAGATGAAGGCAATGATGTTATGGAAATAAAGGTAAAAGAATATGTTTCTTTGCAGTGAGCATACTGCTTTGAACGGGAGCCAAAAAAAGAGGTATCTGTTGGCTCAAAGTAAAGGTAGGCAAAAATTCAGGAACCTAGTGAAAGAAGAGAGTCTTTGCCAATGTTTGGTAACATCAGATATTTTGTCTACATGTGTACTGGCTGGTTATATGTGTCAACTTGACACAAGCTGGCGTTATCACAGAGAAAGGAGCCTCTCTTCAGGAAATGCTTCCATGAGATCCAAATGTAAGGTCTTTTCTCGATTAGTGATCAAGTGTGGGAGGGTTCATTGAGGGTGGTGTCATCCCTGTGCTGGTAGTCCTGGGTTGCAGAGTTGATTTTCTGAGTTTAATATGAAAGAGTCGCAGTTTCTAGATTGTATTTGGATGGGATCTTGCCACTCTGTTAGAAACAAAATTGCATCGAGAATCTTTCCATAAGTGAGATAACATGAGAGAAAGTACACACATAAAAGGGTAGAAATAGTGGCTTGTTCAAAGTAATAGGAGCCAACAAAGAAAATATGTAAGACTTGTAAGAAGACAGCGACATTTATATGAGTATGTAGAATTTCTCTTTTTGATTGTTTTTATTATCACAATGAAACAAAAATTCATAATTATCAGCATTGAAGGCCAATGGAAGAATATCAGGAGAAAAGAAGAAAAGATATAGAACAATTAGTTTAATAGTAAAAGAAATGGGTAATATAAATAATATATTTGGTAGACACCATTTAGCAATTGCTTGAGTTTTATACTTATGAGTGTGAAATGGAAACGACACAGTTGTAGGGGATTTATACAGTTAACTTAAACTACATAGGTACAAATGAAGAGTATGACACAATTCATTATAATCAAATTGAATTTTTTTTTCAGGAAAGTTAAATGAATTCAGAATGAATTGGATAACAATTGAGAATATGTGGGTAAGGAATGATACAGTACATAAATAAATGCAACTTATTTAAATTTAGGTATAAACATATTGATTGTTTAAATTTTATTTCATTTTTATTATTATTCTATGTATGGATTTTTCAGGGTGATGAATGGAGTGAACGATTGAGAGCAAGAATGAGAGCAACAGTAAGATCTCGAGAGTAGGAGCTAGAAAAAAAAGCATACATGGGTGTCATAGTATGCTGAGCAACTTTTGGGAGTCTGTTTCTTCCTTCCATCTTTACATGACTACAGGGGTCAAAATAAGGTCCTCAGGCTTGCACAAGAAGGGTCTTTACCCACTAAAGCTAGCACCATATTGCTGTTTAATGCTATATTAGCTTGCATTTCCTACTGATTGACATTGTAGAAAACATAACTGATATCTGAGTTTTATGGACTATTATTTCACATATAGGAGTAGTGATCAAGGTTTTGTTTTGTTTTGTTTTTAATATATATTTCTGAAAATGACATCTGAAAGCAGAGTAAGTTTAATTTTTTTTTTCTGTCTGATATTGACAGTTTTCCTTGTGTAAATATTCTGGCAAGATGTCAAATTTTATGTTTTCAAAAAGGCACATGAATGAGAGGTCTTTCTTTGTTCTGATTGTAAACATACAACTTTTAGTTTTTCACAATTAATAATATTAGTCATTGCCTTGATATAAATGGTAAATATTATGATGACATAATTTTCTATATATTTGTTCAGCTTTTTTAATATGAAAAGGATGATGAATATTTTCAACTATAAGGAAATGAGGTGACTGCCCCTTATTCTGTTTCTGTGCTTCATCATGTTAATTTAGTATGTATGTTGATATAATCTCAGATTTCAGGGATAAATCTACCTAGCTCATGTCATATAATTTCATTAATGTATTGCTTATTCTCTCCTCAATCACTGTGTTTATTCTTGCTTCTGTATTCATCACTATTACTGATGTATATTTTTCTGTGGTGTCATTTATCTGGCTTTGGTATCAGGGTAAACTGTCCTCAAAATACATACTTCTTAGATATTTAGAGGAGTTTCATAGTGCCTCAAATTGACTGTTCTTGAATTGTTTGGTAAAAGTTATCAGTAGTGATAACTAATTACTAGTAGATTTTTCAAATTACGTGTTTCTTCAAAATTACTCAATATGTTGTATATTTTTAAGAATTCATTCATTTTTCCGAATTACACTTTAAATATTTACAGTAATCTTTCATGCATTCTTATCTTTGTAGAAGACTTATCTTTGTTTCTTGATTTAATTTGCCCTTTCTCTTTTATTCATTTTTAAAATTTAGCTCAATGCTTTTCATTGTCATTTTATTATTTATCCTTAACAATTCAAACTTTCATTGATTTTTCCATATCCTTGTTTTCAGTTTTGAAAATATCAACAAGTAAATAAAAGAACAGTAAACATCACTAATTGATGGGGAAATGTATATAAATAGCACATTGAGATTTTACTTTTTTCCTATTAAATGAATGCCACAAGTCCTTTTAGAGATGACATGGAGAAATTGTCAATTATGAACATTGTTAATAGGAACAGAGAGAATGCAAAAATATAATGCTTCCTCAATGCTTAAAAATAGCACTTCTCACCTATAGGCAGTCATAGAAACTAAACCACCAACCAGAGATCATTCATGGGATGTACCTAGACCTTCCACACACATGTAAAAATTATGCAGTTGGGTCCTATAAGGACTTCTAACAGCAGAAACAGGTTTGTCTCTGATTCAGTTGCCTGCCTTTGGATCCCTTTTACATAACTAAGCTGCCTTGTCTACCCTCAATAGGAGAAGATGCACATAGTCTGTATTAGTCAGGGTTCACTAGAGTCACAGAACTTGCAGATAGTCTCTATATAGTAAAGGAATTTATTGATGACTTACAGTCTGCAGTCCAAATCCCAACAATGGTTCAGTAGTAGCTGTGAATGGAAGTCCAAGGATCTAGCAGTTGCTGAGTCCCACANCGCAAGAAGGCNAAAGAGCGAGAGCCAGACTCCCTTCTTCCAATGTCCTTATATGGTCCCCAGCAGAAGGTGTAGCCCAGATTAAAGGTGTGTGCCACCACACCTTTAATCCCAGATGATCTTGGACTCGGAGATCTCCCTGTCTTAATCTTCTGGATTCAATCACCACTGTGTCTCAAGATCTCCATACCAAGATCCAGATCAGAAACTTCTATCTCCCAGTCTCCAGATTAGGTTCACTGGTGAGCCTTCCAATTCTGGATTGTAGTTCATTTCAAATATAGTCAAGGTGACAACCAGGAATAGCCACTACATAGTCTTACTGCAACTTGATTTGCCAAGGCTCTTTGATATCCATGGGAGCCTTCCCTTTTTTTGAGGAAAAAGAGAGGAAAGAGATGGGGTAGAGTGAGGTGAGACAGAGAGAGACTGGGACAAAGAGAAGGAAGGGAAACTGTGATCAAGGTGTAAAGTAAATATATAACTTAATTAATAATAATATCAAAAAAATAGAACGGTGGGCCTGGGTTCCAGCGTTTTCCGTGGGGATCTCTGCCCACACCAGGTGGGAAGGCTCCAGCAGGGAGAAAAGTGAGTGCAGGCAGGGAGACAAAGCCTCTGCCAGGCCTTCCAGGTCCTATCCTTTCTGAACTCAGCTGGGTTAGGTTGGGTCAGTGAAAAGTCAACAATCCAGTGAGGAATGTGGTAGGTGAGCCCTGGGCAACTCTTCCAGAGAGAAGATCTCTTCCTAAGTGTTACAGCTCTTGGAACAAAAGGCTCAGAGGAAGGAATGGTTCTCACATACCTTTAATTCCCTGCATGGCCCTCTCTATAAACAATTCTGGAGGTGATTTAGGGTCTGACAGCAAGCCCCTCTCATTGTCTTGAACTGAAAGTTTGGGGGAAGCCTTATTTGCATAGGGGGGCTTGGTGCTGTTCCTAAGTGGCTAATAGCCAAGCCTCTCCTGTGGGGGTTGTGGGGGTGGTAACTCCAACAGGGTCCAGGAGACATGAATGAATGTCTTCCTTCCCATGCAAATGAATTATCACTACCTGGTCCTGGGGTTCAAGAGCTAGTCTCAACTGGAAACCAGGCTGTCTGCACAAAGCCCATTGCCCCACATAGAACCACTCTTTGATTCAGCAATATGTAACTGTGTATTTATCTTAAGGAATGTAAATGGTAGTCTTGAAAAATAATTAGAAAACCTTAGTGTTCATTAATTAAAAGGCAGTAAAATGAATCTAAACACATCAGTGGATGAAGAGATAAAAATAACGATATATGTATGTAGATAGAAAGTCAGTTATTTGGTATTAAAATAATCTGATTATCAGACAATGTGAGGAGCCTTTATGATTTAGTGTTAAGTGAATTATGTCAAGCACAGAAGAATGAATATTCCATAATTCCAGTTATATGAGCAGAAAGAAAGATAAAAAGTAGCTTCTCTGTATTTCATGAGAGGCACAGATGGTTAATTGCTAAGCATTGGACATTCAGTTTTAGTTATTGAAGAGGAATAATAAATAATAGAGATACATCGCAAAATATTTTATCCACAGTAAGGATATTGCACTTCAAATTTGTTAAGAGGGTAGATCTCAAGCTAACTGCTACTATAATAATAAAATTAAAATATATTTATAAAAAAGTAAAAACAAATAAGACCCTAGAGAATAAATAAAATTAAAATAAACATACTTCAGCAATCATATTAACTATTATAATATAGGCTTTGAATTTCTGTTTTATTTAAATGAGTGAAGTAAAATGTTACACTTGCTGTATTAGAAATTATACAAAATGAGATTAGGAATGTGTGAAGTATATGCATAGTATAAAGGAAAAAATTCACAACTTTTGTGATATTGTCAACCAAAAAACCAAATTAATGAATTAATGTATAAAAGTGAATATAAAATGAATTAATGCAAAAACTGAATTAATGAATTAATAATAAATCTATATTTTTAAGAGTTCTTACAATTTAGCACAACTTCTCATTTCCTTTTTCTGAAAAAAAAAATATATGTACATGTAAAAAGAGGTGTACGTTATAGAAAATGAGTAGAAAAACCTTCTAAAAGCTTATAAGCAAAATAAGACTTTTTGAGGCTTTATCATGTTTAATAAACTTAATAATGCTCAGCCATGATGTTTACTTCCTAATCTCTAAACTCTGAACATTTTATCTCATGTAGTCAAATTGTCTTTGAATAAGAAATTAAACGAATCATTTTGAAATGAGGCCTTTGCTTCTACAAATGAATCTAATATAATGAAAGAGTAATATGACAAAGAGACCACAGGTCAAGGTTACTAGAAGCAAAAATATACAATGGAATAAAAAATGTTGAATATTTTTCATATGATTATTGGCTGTTTATACTAGGTCATTTGGGAAATTCTGCTGATTTAATTAGCCTACTGGTAATTGGATTATTTGGTTTCTCAACAGTTTTATATTTATGTATTCTGAATAGTAATGTTCTCTCTAATGTATAGCTAACAACAATTTTTCCTGTTCTGTATAATGTTTGTTTATATGAATAATCTCTACTAATGCTGCAAAGCAGCTCTTGAACTTCTCAATTGTAGTTATGGAAGAAATGTAAAACTTAAAAGGAAAAGGTTACATCCTACCCTAGACAGAATTGCTATCATTAATAAAGCAGCAACAAGAATGTGGACTAAAGAGAACAATTATACAATGCTGCTGAAAGTGTAAATTAGCCAAGCTATAATGGAAGTCATATGATGCATTGTGTATATATATATATATATATATATATATATATATATATATATATATATAAATATTATAAAGAGAACTATAATATGAACCAACTATGACATATCCAAGTATATACCTGAAGGAGTCTAATTTAACATAACCCAGAGATACTTTTGGGTTTATGATTATTGTAACAGTATTAAAATAGATAACTTACATAATTATCCTCTATATATATCCACAGATCATAGAGAAGATATGCCATATATGCACAATGGTGTTTTGTTTTGTTAGGGTTTTCTTTCTTTCTTCTTTCTTTTTCTCTTTCTTTCTTTCTTTCTTTCTTTCTTTCTTTCTTTCTTTGGCTTTTAAGATATAATGAAAAATGAAAAGAATGGATGAAAACAAGTAAAAATGGATATTATTACCTTAAAAGACATTAACCAGTTTGTGATATTAAATATCACATGTTTATACCCATTTGTGAATCTTAAGCTTAATATAGATACATCAAAACGTTTATGCATTTTTGGGTGTGAAATTAGATGTCAGGCTATAAGTAAAACAAATGAGAATACCTGGAAGGTATGGAGAAGATGGAATGAGGTGAGCAAAATGTATGTGTTCAAATATCTTCCTGTAACTCGTCACTCTATATGATGAATAAAGGCCAAAAAATCATGATTTTAAAGAAAAAGTAGGTATGCTCTGACCCCAGGACTCAGGCGTGACTGTCATTTTCTATCCTGGGTCTCTCTGAGTTGGGTCTATGCAGGACAGGTGCAGGCCACAGAAGCAACAGAACTTCTTGAATAAGGTCCCATTAGGCCTCCATCCTCAGCCAGGAGGCAGAGTTGATCTTCTGATGTCTGTGCATCTTTCCCACCAGAGGAGAGCTTGCCTCCACGGAGTGCTCTGACCCCAGGACTCAGGTGAGATCACCATTTTCTATCTGGCGTCTCCCTGAGTTGGGTACATGCAGGAGAGCTTGCTGGTCTCAGAAGCAACAGAGCTTCTTAGACAGCATGCCTTTAGGCCTTCATCCTCAGTCATGAGGTGGAGCTCTCTGTACCTTCCTCACCAAAGTAAAGCTTGCCTACAGGGAGTGATCTAACCCCTGGGACTCAGGAGAAATATTCTGCCTGTTTGGTGATCCAGTGTCTTATAGATCTTGGGAGTCCAGGTTAATTGAGACTGCTGGTCCTTCTACAGGGTCGCCCTCCTCCTTAGCCTCTTCCAGCCTTTCTCTAACTCAACCACAGGAGTCAGCAGCTTCAGTCCACTGGTTGGGTGCAAATATCTGCATCTGACTTTTTCAGCTGCTTATTGGGTCTTTCTGAGGGCAATAATGTTGGGTCCCTTTTTGTGAGCACTCCATAGCCTCAGTAATAGTGTCAGGCCTTGGGACTTGCCCTTCAGTTAGATCCTACTTTGGTCCTCTTGCTGGACCTCCTTGTCTTCAGGCTTCTCTCCATTTCTATCCCTGCAGTTTTT
Organism: Mus pahari; assembly: GCF_900095145.1. Taxonomy (NCBI): domain Eukaryota; kingdom Metazoa; phylum Chordata; class Mammalia; order Rodentia; family Muridae; genus Mus; species Mus pahari. Next base: position 53,448,421 of record NC_034613.1, read on the forward strand.
TTCAACAGAAAAGATTGTAGGTCAGAGAAGTTACTGTAGGATGGCAACCCCATATCTCACTTGATGCCCTGTCTTTCTGCTGGAGGTAGCCTCTCCATGTTCCCTCTTCCCACTGTAGGACATTTCATCTAAGCTCCCTCAACTTTAGTCCTGAGAATACCTCATCTACCTGGTCTCTGGTACATTCAAGACGGTCCCCATACCTCATACTTCCTGAGATTGCCTGTTTCATTCTTTCTGCTGGTACTCAGGGCTTCAGTCTACCCCTCCCACGCCACATACCAGATCATGGCCCCCGTTTTCTCCCAACCCCCTTGTGATTGCTTTTTTCTCCAGCCCACCCCCTCTGGGCCTTCAGCTTGTTGACCTTTTTGAGTTATGGGCATTCTGTTCCACTTCTTCCTCTTTCTTTTCCTCTTCCTCTTCCTCTGCCTCTTCCTCTTCCTCTTCTTCTTTGTCTTCGTCTTCTTCTTTTTGGTTAATATCCACTTATTAGTGAGTACACATCATGCATGTGTTTTGGGGTCTGAGTTCATTCATACTCACTCAGGATGATATTTTCTAGTTCCACACATTTGCCAGCAAAACTAAGGATGTTCTCATTCTTAATAGCTAAGTATTATTCCATTGTGTAAATGAACCACATTTTCTGTATCCATTCTTCTGTTGTGGGGCATTTGGGCTGTTTCCAGCTTCTGGCTATCACAAACAAGGCTACTATGAACATAGTGGAACATGTGCCCCTGTGTCACGGTGAGGCATCTTTTAGTTTTATTCCCAAGACTGGTATTGCTGGGTCTTCAAGTAGATCTATTTCTAATTTTCTGAGAAACCTCCAGATTGATTTCCAGAGTGGTTGTACCAATTTGCAATCCCACCAGCAATGGAGAAATGTTCTTCTTCATCCATATCCTCAACAACATGTGTTGCCACCTGAGTTTTCATCTTAGTCATTCTGATTGTTACAAGGTAGAATCTCAGGGTCCTTTTAATTTGCATTTCTCTGATATCTAAGGACTTTTTTTTTTTTTT
>NC_034613.1:53449867-53464203 GCF_900095145.1 Mus pahari
CTGGTAGTCTTGGGTTCTATAAGAGAGTGGACTGAGCAAGCCAGGGGAAGCAAGCCAGTAAAGAACATCCCTCCATGGCTTCTGCATCAGCTCCTGCTCCCTGACCCGCTTGAGTTCCAGTCCTGCATCCTTTGGTGATCAACAGCAGTATGGAAATGTAAAGCAAATAAACCCTTTCCTCCCCAACTTGCTTCTTGGTCATGACGTTTGTGCAGGAATAGAAACCCTGACTAAGACAGTTCTATACCCCATTTTTGATTGGGTTGATTGTTTTTTTGTTTTTTTAGCTTCATGAGTTCTTCATATATTTTGGATATTAGATCTTTATTAGATGCTGGGTTAGTGAGGATTTTTTTCCCCCAATCTGTATGTTGTCGATTTGTCTTATTGACTATGTCTCTTGCCTTACAGAAGCTTTTTAGTTTCATCAGGTCCCATTTATCAATGGCCATAGAAAGAATAGAAGTATTAATGAAATTTTACTTGTATCTGCCTCTGTAGTGCTCTATGTACAACCTGAAGCACCTGGAAAACACCTTATTTATTATCACATTCAGATAATATAGTGCAAGTTGCTAAGTTACACTAGAATATCAGAGGCTCATGGATACTTTCATTTTTTTTCCCTTTGGGATTATTTGAATTAGCTCTAGCTTGACAGCCAGGGCACGAAAATAAGCAAGTGAAGAGTAATAGTAATAGTAATAGTAATAGTAATAGTAATAGTTGGTTTCCTGAGGGTGGAAATTGAACTAGTAAGACTATAAATAGAAGGGAAGAGAGATAACAGAACACTCATTTGAGAGATCCTTGAGTCCCTCCTCTAGTGATCATGTCAGCTTCTAGTGCTCTTAAGAGATGTGGAATTACATAGGGCATAGCAGATTAATTGAAATGTAAATTTCATGATGTAGCTTCTGTGGGGTTCTTATTCACAACAATGTGGTAATGTAGTAGTTTTGGAATCATCAAATTGATATAAGCTTCCCCTAACTAAATTTCCTTTAAATAAGCTTAATAAATTCACTGGTTCACTAAATTGTGTTTGTATAGAATACTTATGTACACCTGTTCTAGGTGGCTCATCTTGAGTGAGTAGATTCCCTCACATTTTTGCCAGAAAATGTTAACTAAACATGAGCCAAACTACTTTCTCCTACTTAAGAGTCTTCTCTCTAGTCTTCAGATGAATGGATTCTTAAAAGTTTTATGAGATTTATTTTCCACACATTTGCAGATTATCTGAAGGAATCTAAGGAAATTGTTTACTCTCTGGTTTTCTGAGCAATGTTTAGGTATACTATAAACCATCATGAGTATACTAAATAATATGCTGTCTTTGAAATAGGCATTGTTTTAGTTTGGGTTTCTATTACTGCTATGATGTATCCTGACTAAAACGCAAATTGGAGAAGACAGGGATTATTCAGTTTATAATTTTACATTGCTGTTTGTCACCAAAAGTGTCAGGACAGGAATTGAAGCAGAGCAGGAACATGGAGGCCAGAACTGATGCTGAGTCCTTGAAGGAATACTACTTACTGACTTGCTTTCTATGACTTACTCAGACGGCTTTCTTGTGGAACACAGGATCATCAACCCAGAACTGGCACCATCCACAATGGGCTGGCCTCTTCCCCATTAATCACTAATTAAGAAAATACATTAACATATGGAGGAAATTTCTCAATTGAAATTCTCTCCTTTCAGATAACTCTAGTTTGTGTGTCAGAGTAACAAAAGACTAGCCAGAAAATTATGTATATATAATAATACACACACACACACACACACACACACACATTATATATATATATATATATATATATATATGCAAATGGTGAAGGTATACTTATTGTGATCCCCAAGACTTAATTTATTATTAGTATTCTCTGAATACTGAATTACAAAAAATTCTTTCACTCAACTAAAAGACTTGCATCAAGCAATATTAGCAGTTTTCTTGTATTATAGTGAGTGGTCTGTATATGGCATCATAGAAATTAGTCTAGAATAATTAGGAAGTAGTTCATACACCAAAATATTGGCCATCCTACAAAAAACAGACCATGTATTCATTTTAAAACTTAAATTATTCTGGGTCCTTACATACAGGAGGAAGATATGGGTCTGGGGACTAAGCTCTTTTTATTAAGGAAATTATCCCAGACATTCAACTTTAAAATATCTATGTCACTTCACATCTGGAACATTGTTTTGGTTTTTTGTTTGTTTGTTTGTTTTACATCTGGAACATTTTAAGTTTGGGGATTCTTACTTTGAAGTGACAGACATTTCTGTCCTGTGATTTGGCCAGGTTACTACAGAATTATATACTATGAATTGTGCCATGATATTCCCAGCTCCTTGGAAGAGAGGTGAAATCAAGGGAAAGGATGCATATTTGCCTGGGGATAACTGGCAGCATTCCCCAGACATACATTGAGGCACTGTCTCAGTTTTCCCTTTGTTGCTGTGAAAAACACCAAAACAACATTAAGGAAAAATAGATTTATTTGACTTACAGGTCCATCACTGAGGGAAGCTTCAGCAGGAACTGAAGTCAAGAAACCTGGAGGCAGGAACTGTAGTATGAGACTAAGTATGAAGAATGATGCTTAGTAGCTTGCTCCCTGTTTTTTCCCTGCAGGCTTTCTTATACAGTCCATGATCCTTTGCCTGGAGAAAGCATGTCCTGCAATGGGCTGAGTACTGCCATAGCAATAATCAATTAAGAAAATGTCCCCTCACATGCCACTAGGCCAATCTGAGAAAGTTCCTCAATTAAGGTTCTACCTTTTCAGGCTACTCTTGTTTGTGTCATGCTGGTATAAACTGACCAGCATAGTTACTGGCATGCAATCATACAACCCAAAATATATGTGTTCACAAAGAAATACTCTAGAGTACCTATTGCTACTGACATTCTTCATTCTGAAAATAAATAGCAAACCAAACTTAAGAAGCATTGTGACAAAAGTATCAGACCTTTATAAATCATGGTCTGCATCATGCCAGTAGACAGATTCTACTTCATAATCACAGGAGAAAATGAATATAAGCATCTGAGGATCAACTATAATACCAAGACTATACGTAGTCCTTGGGAGTCGGGGTTCATTTCAGCAAACTTACAGGCAGTGATTTCTATGAAAACCCTAGAGGAACGTTTCCTATAACATATATTCATGAAGTTAATTGAGCAGCATAGAAAGTGGCAAAAAGATGTTTCTATCAGTTTCCTTTCTTGAGGGAGTTCTTTTTTGACTCAGACATTGGGAATGTAAGCAATCTTGAGCTTACAACTTTTGAATGTCTTCAATGCTGCAGAGACTTGAATTGGAAAGTCCATCACCACTCTGCAGTATAACACCTCAGTGTCAGTGACTGCTTGTTGAAGTACAATTTCTGTTCATTTTGGGTAGATCTGAGATCATCTGAATGGCTAACATAGCTCCAGAGTAATTAAAATACGTGGTTGAAGTTGGGATTGTATCATATATTGATTCCTCTTTCTGCCCAACACAGCTTTACTCTTTTATCATAGCTGTTAATTCAATGTCATTATCATTTAAATTATTTGTTTTGGAAATATTATATATATTTCCAATATATATATATATATATATATATATATATATATATATATATATATATATATATATAGAGAGAGAGAGAGAGAGAGAGAGAGAGAGAGAGACAGAGACAGAGAGAGAGAGACAGAGACAGAGACAGAGAGAGGTGGGATGGAGAGGGAAAGAGGGAGTGAATTTTTTTTTTCTTCATAAAGCAAGTTTATTTCTTCAGAGGAGGTATCTTATGTTTACATCCAGGGAAGAAGCAGAAAGAAACTCCCCCTCACAGAACTGGGTCCCCGAGTCCTCAGTAGCACGTTGTGTTTCAACTTTCTTTACTGGGGACCAAAGAGGTTGGGATCATGAAGAGTCAAACTAGTTACCAGCAGTTCAAAGTTACTCATGCTCCAAGGTGGACATGACAGATTTTCAGGGCCAAGAGACCTGCTGTGACTCGGGGGCTGATTGAAGGTGAGCAAAAGATCGGTCTGATACCGGGGCAGCCGAAGCAAGGCCTGATGCAGGGTGACATCCTTTGCTACCGCGCAGCCGCTTCGCCCTGCACGTGGGCCTGCAGCTCCAGAAGTTCTATGATCAGACTCTGGTCGGTCACAGGATGACAGAAAACTTCTTGGCTGTCTGGTACCGGTTGGAGGTCACTCACATCAATGGCCCCTGTGGGGAGGATGGCGGAGAAGACGCCTCCGAACAGTGGACAGTTTCTGGTGGGTTCCATAGATCTAGTACTTGAGTCTGGACATTAGCGAGGCTTTAAAGAAACCTACATGAGCTTTTGAGGCATCATTTCCCCTGGTGTTCCCGGAGCAGCCACTACCTCATCCGAGGGAGTGAATTTTAATTATCTTTCTCATTAACCTCTTATATATCTCCTACATTCATTGTGACTTTTCATCTTCCTTAACTATTTCCACTTTTCATTTTTATTACTTACTGATTTTAATTCAAGGTGCACACATTAGTAGAGGCATGTAATTATTTACTAGTGAACACACAGGATACCCATGACTCCATTAAGGAAAAATAAATGGCTCTTTTCCACAAGTAAACATTATTGCTAGTACCTCTTTATCAAAAAGTAGGGCCCCATGAACAACTTTCCATCTGAACTGAAATGTTGATGGATTAAATGCTCTACACTCTTGAGTGCAATTTTCTACTCATCTGTACAAGACAGTGTTACATAGAATTTATCTGATTCTTCTAACTCTCATATTGTTCTCAGTATCCTCTTCCATTAATGTTCTCTGAGACTTGCGGTGAGGTGATATTGATGATTCATTAAGACTGAGCACTTAACAGTCACTTATTCTCCGAAATTTGACCAGTTAGGAATCACTGTATTAAATGCTTCCCACAGCTGAAAGACACTTCATTGAGGAAAGTTGAAAGCAGCACTAATGTATGGATAGAAACATAAATATTTAGGATATAGTTGGGCAATGAGTCTGTTACAGTTTGCTTTCGTTTTTTGTGATAAAGACCATGACTAACAGCATCTTGGGGAAGAAAGCACTAGGGCCTCCCACAATAATCATTAAGAAAATTAAAATTACCTACATACTTACCTACAGGCCAATGTGATGGAACTATTTTCTCAGTTGAGTTTCCCTTTTCTAGATTCCTCTAGCTTGTGTCAAGTTGGTAAACAAACAAACCTAATTGTCTGCTTGTCAAATTGGCACACATAAAGAAATCATTATTAAATTATTAAACAATAAACTTTATTTTTATTTATTGTTGAGACTATTATAATAGCACAATATAACACATAACCTAACTGTGAAGTCACAAAATAAAGGAAAAATCTTTAAATGTTCAAACTCTTTAAAATATGCAACATCCCAAGGGAGTTGCCTCTGTAAATAAGAGCACTGACTGTATTTGCCAAGGACCTTCTTTCAATTTCCAGCACTCAAAAAGCTGTTCACAATATTTACTAACTACAACCCCAGAGTATATTATGCATCTTCCGGCCTCCATGGACGTAAGACATGAATACAGAAAAAAAAAAACACTCATATCCAGAGAATTAATAAGAAAATAAGAAAACAAACAAACAAAAACCCCAAACCTATCGAACTATCTTTTTAAAAGTCTGAAGTCTTTTAACTCTGGATCCCTTAAAATTAAGAAAAAAGTAGGTTATATACCTCATGTTCGACCATGGAAGAAGCAGGGCACAATTACAGTTAAATAAACTCAACACCAAAATACAACAGTATAAATAGCTCAATATGTTATGTATGGTACCTATTCATGATCTTCCAGGGTCCAAAGGGCTTGTACAGGTGCACCTCCCCAGCTTTGCCATCTCCAATACACTCAATTCACTTAATAGGCTCAGGGCAGCTCAATTATATACCTGCCATTATTCTTTGTGCTCATATTCCAGTCTTACTGTCTCTAAAATGTTGAGGTTTCCAATGAAACTGAGGCTGCACCTTCACTAATTTCCCACTGCCCTTTCTTCTGAAACTCCAGTATGCCACATGATGTCATGCCAAGGCTTTTGTCCTTGAACTTTTATTCCTAACTAATCTCCAAGACCCTTCAGTCCTGAAGCTCTTACACCGCAAATCCCAATAACATGATTTAGACACTTAGACCTTACAAATTTTGGCTGCCAGCATGAGATGCCTCCTTGATATGTCTACCTGCTTACCCCAAGCAAACACTTCATAGATTCTACTTCACTGATGCTCGTTGATAACAATTTATTGTTCAGCCCCTGGTGACAAGAAACCACAATTTTTAAACTTAAAATTTAAGTATATCATAAAATGCCCTTGCTTTAGTTGTCCCTTCCTTCTGACACTTCAAAATAAGGCTTTTGCCATCTGATTTGCTCTTATCATTTGCATGTCCCAAACACTCATATAAGATTTCATTAATCTTTGATCACTAATAGCTCTTTCAGTAGTTTAAACATTTGTACAGTCTTCCCCATCATATTTTTGTGCTTATTCTTTAGTACCAATTTATTTTCTGATTTATTTTCTATTCCTGTGATAATGAGAATGTCTTAGGGAGAGATGAGTTTATTTGAATTATATATCCTAATCATAGTCAATCATTGAGGAAAGACAAGGCAGGGACTCAAGAAGAGCAGGGACATAGAAGAAGTTACTGACACAGTGGTCATGGAGGAATGATGCTTGCTGGCTTGCTCTAAATTGCTAACTCAGCCTGCTTTCTTATACAACTCAGGACCACCTGCCCATGGGGAACACCATCCACCCTGAACTGAATCATCCCACATTAATCATTAATCAATAATCATTAATCATAACCCATGCTTTTGCCTACAGGCTAGTATATCCGATAAAATTATTTTCCCAAGTGAGGCTACCTCTTAAAAATGTCTCTAGAGTATGTCAAGTTGACAGAAAATATAAATAAATAAATAAATAAACTCACCAGTGTAGCATGCAAACTAACCAGCATAGTATACAAAACAATAGTACTTAGGCTTTCACAGCTATGTGCTTTGGAAGTTTAAGGTTCAAGGAAGGAACAGTTTTCTGTGGAAGAGCCTCAAATAAAATCAGAAAGCTGCTAATTATACCCATAATAGTCATTCCACTATCATATCCATAAGCACATCTTTTTTGGCATGTCAGTATTGTCGCATGCAAGGTAAACTGCTGGGTAAGACCATTGACTTATCTTCAAGCTGTCTACATAGTTCTTTCTGGTATATGCTAGCTAGCCAGCAGGGAGAAAGTTCCAAGCTCATTTATAGTTTGATTTCTCTATGTCCTGAAACCAAAACATGTGGTGTCTTCAGCAATAAGTTATTATTATCTAGCTTTTATTGGCAACTGTCTTAGTTTCTTTCCTTGCTGTGATAAAATATTCAAAGAAAAGAAACCTAGGGGAGAAAATACTTGTTTTACTTTACATTTCAAGGAACAATCCATCAATGTTAGGAAAGTCAAGGAACATGAAGTGGCTGGTGGCATCATATCTGTAATCATAGAGCAGAGAATAATAAATGTACTTTCTTCTGCTTCCTTTCTCTGTATCATACACCATATACAGTAGCTGCATTTTACCATATTAATTAATGCATTTAAGATAATCTTCCACAGGGATGTCCAAATCCTAAACAACCTGATTGTAGATTCTATCAAGCTGATAACTAACATTAATCACTAGAGCAACAGTGGCATTAGACCATAGTATTTTGGAGGCAGATGGATGCCATTTCATCTTTAAAATGAAAAACAATGTATTTTTATTTATTCTTGAATGTATGATCTTTTACTACAGCATATTCACATTACCAGAGCATAGACTCATAGAGAAAACTCTTTCTCTTTTATAGTGGCTAACAATTACTTTTCACTCAGGAGCTAGAAGGGGGAATATGTGTCACACACTCCACTCTGCTGCATGCTGATCATTTTTGCAACATATATATATATATATTCCCCATGGATTCATTAAAATAGAATTAGCACTTGATAACTTTCCACATCTTTGCTTTCAAATTCTTGGCTAAAAGTATATGATTATTCACTCAATCTCTTCACATTTTATCAAATAGTTATCCACTAACAATAGTTTTCCTTTTTTGAAAATGATATCATATCATAATTGCTATTTCTTTACTTTTATACTAAACTTACTAGAGCTATATTAAATTCCAGTAATAACCCTACACAGAGCTGTACTGAAAACAACATTTTTTATCGTATTGTTAGACAGTTTATCATCATTTGTTGATACAAATTTAGGTTTCCAGATTTTTTCTATGTCAAATGGTATTCTGATTGACATTATAAAATGGATTTTGTGTTTTTAACCACTTTTGTTTGTCAGTTTAGTGTTTAACATTTGTTCACATATTCCTATATATGTTGGCTTAGGCGTTCTAATATTGTGAGGAGTAAGCATGACCAAGGCAACTCATATAAATAAGCATTTAATTAAAGATTTACATACAGTATAAGAGGCTTAGTCCATTATCATCAAGACTGGAAACATGGTCACAGAAATAAAAAGGCCTGGTGGTGGAGAACTGAGACATTTATATCCTGATCCTTAGGCCTAGAGAGAGAAGTTGGACCTGGTGTGAGCTTTTTGAAATTTCAAAGCCACAACTCCTCCCAAATGGCTCTTTCTTCAACAAAGCTCCACTTGCTAATCTTTCTCAATAGTGCTGCTCTTGATGACTGCGCATGTAAGGACCTATTGGTGCTACTTTGATTCAAACCACCACAAACACAAATATGGTGCTAACTTACTGCCATTATACTTGTGTGAAATATATTTTCACAGCTTTTAAATGGCATTTTCACTCTTTTATGGGATTTATTTAATGTTTTATTTACTTATTTCAGTTTTAATAGTCAAAATTTAAATATTGTATGTTGTCTTTAGGGATTGAATCTTAAGAAGTTTATATGCTTATGCAAAAAAATTTCCAATTTCTTATAGCTTGAAACAACATATAAAACATATAAGACATATAAAGCAAACAAAATACAATTTTGTATGAAAACTTTGAATATGTATAAAAGTATACATCTACTTATTGAGAAATTTTTAGATAAGATGCACTATAAACATCACATGACATGTTGAAAATGTATTTAAAAGAACATATCTGTGTTCCATGTACTGAAACATAAAGCGATAGCCTAGCTGGCTATATTAAATTGGCCTTTATAAATAGCATTTTGTAGTTATAGGTTAAAAGTATTATATCTATGCATTTATATATTTGTTTGGGTTTCCATTATTTTAAATGAATCTAGTAACATTAGAGGAAAGAATTTCCAGTGATAGGATCATTTTTTTATACACTGCTATATTTTCAATTTGCTATAATAATGATGATGATAGGTTATGCTTTCCAACAATGATACTTTTGTTTTATGACTCTATGAATAATGCATGATATTTTTTAAAAGCCAGCATTACCATAAATACATCTAAGAAAAAATAATCTTCATTTTCACCACATTAGCAAAACAGTCATTAAAACCATAGTCTTAACTCTTCTTTTAAGTACCTACCTATATATACAATATTAACTAAACAGAAAAGTGCTGTCTTTAATTTCCAGTAAGTACATAAAAAATGGTCTGTAAGTTTAGGGGGCAATTCACAGGTAAGTTGGAATATGCTATCAGGATTTCATCTTTTGCATGTCATTATTTTTAAAAGTCTTACTTAGTTAAGTTTACTATTGCATTTCTCTATGATTTGTAATAATAAAGTTAGATTTAAAAATCCTTACCAGAGAATGGTTGTATATTTTCCACTGTAGTAAAATTAAATATTTTACTATGGCATTTGTATTAATTCTTTTTCTTTCTTTTTTATTGGATATTTCTTTATTTATATTTTAAATATTATCCAATTTCCTGATTTCTCTTCCAAAGAACAGCCTTCCCCTATCCCTTATTCCCTCCTCCCTCCCCCTGCTCACCAACCCACCCACTCCCACTTCCTGGCCCTGGTATTTCCCTACACTGGGGCATAGAGCCTTCATTGGACAAAGGCCCTCTCCTCCCACTGATGTCCTACTAGGCCATCCTCTTCTACAAATGCAGCTGGAGCCATGTGTACTCTTTGGTTGGTGGTTTAGTCCCTGGGAGCTCTCGGGGTACTGGCTAGTTCATGTTGTTGTTCCTCCTATGGGGCTGCAAACTCCTTCAGCTCCTTAGGTCCTTTCTTTAGCTCCTTCATTGGGGACCCTATGCTCAGTCCAATGGATGGCTGTGAGCATGCACTTCTGTCAGGCACTGGCAGAACCTCTCAGGAGAGAGCTATATCAGCCTCCCGTCAGCAAGCACTTGTTGACATCCACAACTCTGCCTGGGTTTGGTGATTGTATATGGGATTGATCCACTGGTGAGTCAGTCTCTAGATGGTCATTTCTTCAGTCTCCACTCCACACTTTGTCTCTGTAACTCCTTCCATGGGTGTTTTGTTCCCCCTTTTTAGGATGGATAGAAGTATCCACAATATGGTCTTCCTTCTTCTTGAGCTTCATGTGGTTTATGAATTGTATCTTGGGTATTCTGAGCTTCTGGGCTTCTGGGTGAATATCCACTTATCAGTGAGTGCATAGCCTGTGAGTTCTTTTGTGACTGAGTTACCTCACTCAGGATGATATCCACCAGATCCACCCATTTGCCTATGAATTTCACATACATTTAGTTGTTCTTATCTGAACCCTTTGAACATGTGTATATTTTAAATTACAATATAAAAGGAAAATACAGTTGAAATGAAATTAATCTTGCAAAACATTGGTACCTCTAGCCTTGGATTATAGTGGTAGGTTAAGCTCATTCATGAGTTTCAATAAATTCAGAACTGAAAGTGAAAAGAAAATATGAAGAAAATAGAAAGTGTTTTCAAATGGGGAAAAGTAATGTGGTTCTATGACATAGATTTAGAAACTGCCTAAAGATATAGATTCTCCAATTATTTTCAAGTGTATAGAATTTTAAAACAAATTTGTTAATTTAGACAACTAAATAAATGGTAATTTTAACAGAAAGATAATGTAGAACTTATTTGAAAAGGTAATTGTGCAAACCGAGGATCTTGTTAATACTCATTTCCTGTCTTGTCAGATTTGCTAATTTCTACATGTTTTATGCTTACTAGTACTTTGAGTACTTCTTGTCCACCATCACATTTCAGAATTCAAATGCACGGGTTGGCTATATTAAACAAGATAATATTAGTTACAGTCTGATGCACTAGAAGAACAGTGTCTGTGTTAAGAACTATTGCTATGGCTATTCTTTATCAACTTGAATACATCTGGAAATAAAACCTGAAAATGAAGGACATACTTTCTTTTTGCTTGTTTGTTTTATTAGAAATATATTAGATCCACTTCAAATTTGGATCTTTTAGATAGGAAGTCACGCTGTAAATCTATATGCTGTGTTCAGACCTTCAGCCACTCATGTTTCATAGATCTCCATATATCATAACACAAACTTTACTTTTGTCAGTTGGGTATTTTATTATTTTCCTTTAGTCCTTCAGGATTAGAGCAGTAAGTGCTATTTAAATGTATGCTAACATGAAGGCATATTAATGTTTTTTTAAAAATCACTAGAATTTTGATAGATCACCAGTGAATATATTTATTTACATAGAAATAAAGAAATAAAGAACATGTTTCATTTTAATTAAATTTGGATTGATATTTCTCAATCACCTCTAAAGAAATTATACTTTGTATTAATATTGTTCTTATTAGTCAAATTATTTGTTTCAGTAATGTTAAGTGTCCACTTAAAATAAAAATATCCAGATAATATAGGAAGTTTCTATCAACTTTTTTTTATGACAGTTTACATTTAATTGATATATTAATGTGAATTATTTATGATACTTTATAATTGATATTGATGTATTTTGGCTGTCTTTAGCTTTCCTCTGTCTTCACTCTTTGAATCTATAACTCAAAATTTTACAAAGGCATAATGTCTTTAAAGTATTTGTTTTGGTGCATAAGTTCACTAACCTAATTGTGTCGAGTACTGACAACTGTATCAACTCATCATGTATGAGTATCAACTCATCATATACCCCTAACCTCTAAATTTCTTTTCAATATTTCTGTTTTTACATTCTCTAAAATTTAATAGAGTTTGAATATCTAGTTAGTTTTTCATCAGCTTGATGTAAGGAGATTCATTTAGGAAGAGAAAGCATCAAATGAAAAATGCTTCCTGTGTTTTGCAAATTATATATTAGGTATTCTAAGTTTCTGGGTTAATATCCACTTATCAGTGAGTGCATATCNAGTGACTTCTTTGGTGATTGGGTTACCTCACTAAGGATGATATCCTCCAGATACATCCATTTGCCTAAGAATTTCATAAATTGATCATTTTAAATAGCAGAATAGTACTCCATTCTATAAATGTACCACATTTTCTGTATCCATTCCTCTGTTGAGGGACATCTGGGTTCTTTTCAGCTTCTGGCTATNATAAACAAGGCTGCTATGAACATAATGGAGCATGTGTCCTTATTACCAGTTGGAACACCTTCTGGATATATGCCCAGGAGAAGTATTGCTGGATCTTCCAGTAGAAAAATGTCCACTTTTCTGAGGAAACAAGAGACTGATTTCCAGAGTGGTTGTACAAGCTTGCAATCCCTCCAGCAATGGAGGAGTGTTCCTTTTTCTCCACATCCTTGCCAGAATCAGCTGTCACCTGAATTTAAGATCTTAGCCATTCTGACTGGTGTGAGGTAGAATCTCAAGGTTGTTTTGATTTGCATTTCTCTGATGATTAAGGATGTTGAACATTTTTTCAGGTGCTTCTCAGCTCTTTGGTATTCCTCAGTTAAAAATTCTTTGTTTTCTGAGGAACCACCAGACTGATTTCCAGAGCAGTTGTAAAAGCTTGCAATCCTACCGGCAATGGAGGAGTGTTCCTTTTTCTTCACATCTTAGTCAGCATCTGTTGTCACCTGAATTTTTGATCTTAGCCATTTTGACTAGTGTGAGGTAGAATCTCGGGTTGTTTGGATTTGCATTATCCTGATGAATAAGGATGTTGAACATTTTTTCAAGTCCTTCTCAGTCCTTCCGTAATTCTCAGTTGAGAATTATTTGTTTAGCTCTGCACGCCATATTTTAATGGGGTTATTTGAATTTCTGGAGTTCAGCTTCTTGAGCTCTTTGTACATATTGAATATTAGTCCCTATCAGATTTAGGATTGGTAAAAAATCATTCCCAATCTGTTGGTGGTCTTTTTGTCTTAATGACAGTGTCTTTTGCCTTACAGAAGTTTTACAATTCTTTTTTTATTTATTATTACTATTTTCTTTTTTTTTTTTAAAGTGACCAAGAGATCATTTATTTTTGGAGCTAACTTTGAGTGACCATAGGCCAAAGGCTAAGTGGCTCCAAGTTCTGTGTTTCCATAAGGAAGTAGTTTATGAAGTATTCTCCTTTAAGGCTCTTGCACGCTTGGGTCACATCTGGTAGATCCAATAAAACATAACTCTTGTCTGCTCAGTAAATCAGTCCACTAATGTATTCATCTACAGTTCTCACTGTTGACAGGTACTGCAGACAGGGGAGTGGAGTTGGGTTAGAGGGCTTAGGCTACTGACAACATGACTTTGAAAGCTATATCACATCTTCTTCCCCCAACTCCTTTCTTGCTCAGTTTCCTAACCAAATCAGACAGCTTGGTTTTCACATGATTGCTCCTTCTGTGATGTTTGACCTTACAGCAGGTTCACAATAGAGCCAAAATGACCATGAATTGAAATTTCCAACACTATGATCCAAGATAAATCTTTCTTTATTAAAATTGTTATTCTCATGTATTTTCTTTCTTTTTCTAAAAGTTGACTAACCCATGTCCACAGTTTCTGAAGCATCATAGTAGATTTTAGTGAACCACAACATTAGTGGATCTTTTAAAACTCACAGTAAAAAAATAATCACACAACTACATGATCAAGTAAGATCACTAAGCCAAGCTGAATTAGGACAAAGGCAAGTAGGACTAAAAACCTCCCCACATACAATTCTCTTCTGCTTGATTTTACAGCACAAGCCATTGGTGTTCTGTTGAGAATTTTTTTCCCTGTACCCATATCTTCAAGGTTTTTCCCCACTTTCTCCTCTATCAATTTCATTGTCTCTGGTTTTATGTGGAGGTCTTTGATCCACTTAGACTTGAGCTTTGTACAAGGAGATAAGAATTGATCAATTTTCATTCTTATACATGATA
>NC_034613.1:53464214-53469793 GCF_900095145.1 Mus pahari
CCACCTTTCCTCTGGTGAGGAAGGTGCCCAATTTTCTGGAGCCCAAAACAGGTTCTGTCCCAGAAGTTAGATTGCTTCTGTCTGTCCCGGAGCTGTGTAGCTTCTGTGGTCCACACTCTTGCCAGTGCAGACTGGAGCCTAAGTGAACTGGAGCAAAGATGGCTCTCCTGCAGGCTCAGGCCTTGAGATTCCTCCAGGGCAGACACCCCTCCTAGGGCAGGAAAGGTTCTGGATGACTGGAACCAGAAAAAGGATCTTTCTCAGAAGCTGTGTAGCTTCTGCAGGTTGCCCTCTCCCTGGCTGTGCACTGGAGCAAAGATGGCCCTCCTACAGGTTCTGGCCTTGAGACTGATCTTGGGAAAACACCCCTCCTCAGGCGGGAAAGGTGCATGATAACTGGAACTAGAAATGGGATCTTTCCCAGAAGCTGTGTAGCTTCTGCATGCTGCCCTCTCCGGGCAATGCACTGGAGGCAAGTTTTGCAATTCTATGAGGTCCCATTTGTCAATTCTTATCTTACAGCACAAGCCATTGCTGTTCTGTTTAGGAATTTTTCCCCTGTAACCATATCTTTGAGGCTTTTCCCCACTTTCTCCTCTATAAATTTCAGGTCTCTGGTTTTATGTAGAGTTCTTTGATCCACTTAGACTTGAGCTTTGTACAAGGACATAAGAATGGATCAATTCACATTCTTCTACATGATAACCGCAAGTTGTGCCAGCACCATTTGTTAAAAATTCTGTCTTTTTTCCACTGGATGGTTTTAGCTCCCTTTTCAAAGATCAAGTGACCATACGTGTGTGGATTCATTTCTGGGGCTTCAATTGTATTTACACAAGTAAATCAAGAATAAGGAAAACCCACTTGTGGATATTTCATTCCTCCTTAGAATAGGGAACAAAATACCCATGGAAGGAGTTACAGAGACAATGTTTGAAGCTAAGTGGAAAGGATGGACCATCCAGAGATTATCCCACCTGGACATCTATCCATAATCAGCCACCACACCCAGACACTATTGCATATGCCTGTAAGGTTTTGCTGAAAGGACCTTGATATAGCTGTCACCTGTGACGATATGCCAGTGCATGGCAAATACAGAAGTGGATGCTCACAGTCATCTATTGGATGGAATATAGGGCCCCCAATAGAGGAGCTAGAGAAAGTACCCAAGGAGCTGAAGGGGGCTGCAACCCTGTAGGTGGAACAACAATATGAACTAACCAGTACCCCCAGAGCTCATGTCTCTAGCTGCATATGTAGCAGAACATGGCCTAGTTGGCCATCATTGGGAAGAGAGGCCTCTAGGTCTTGCAAACTTTATATGCCCCAGTACAGGGGAATGCCAGGTCCAAGAAGTGTTAGTGGGTGGATAGAGGAACAGGGTGGGGGGAGGATATAGGTTAACTTTCGGGATAGGATTTGAAATGTAAATAAAGAAAATATCTAATAAAAGAAAAATGCTTCCATTAGATGGTCCTGTCGTCAAGTCTGTTGGGCAGTTTCCTGACTAATTATTGATATGGAATGGCATATTGCACAGTGGATGATGACCGTCCTGGGCAAATGGTTGTACCAGGTAGCATTACAAAAGAAAAACAAACAAACAGGTTTAGCAAGGCATTGAAAGCAAGCCAATAAGCAAACCCTGAATCTAGTTCCTTTCCTATTCTGCTTGAATTCCTGTCTTGTATTCTTTTATTATTTAACTTCAATTGGGATCAGTAAGCTAAATAAATCTTTCCCTGTCCAATTAGATTTTGTTCCTGATCTTTACTATAGCAAAAGAAAGTAAAATAAGACAATACTTTGCTTGTCATCAGTAAAGATTAATAAGTTATACAATTTCTTCAATATTCATGAATTGAAGTCAATTTAGTTGTTTTTAATTTTGAGCATTAGTAGCATTTTCTCACGTAAGCTATAAATGATGCATGGAATTATGAATAGAACAATATGTTTTAAGTGTAATCTTATTCTTATATTCTTGATGTTCAGTTTTTAAAAATTTTTTTAGTGTTTTATTTTTTCATTTTTTGGTTTTTTTGTTTGTTTTATTGTATTCTACATACTAACTTTCAATTCCTCATTTTCACTCCACAAACCCTCTATCGCCTTCCTCCTCCCCCTGCTCAACAACCCACCCACTCCCACTTCCTGGTCCTGGAATTCCCCTATACTGGGTCATTGAGCCTTCACAGGACCAAGGACCAAGGGCCTCTTCTCCCAGTGATGCCAAGTAAGGCCATCTTCTGCTGTATATGCAGCTGGAGTCCCTGGGATGTTGGGAGGTACTGGTTAATTCATAATGTTGTTCCCTCTATAAGGTTGCACACCCCTTCAATTCCTTGAGTCCTTTCTCATGCTCCTCCATTGGGAACACTGTGCTCACAGTCCAGTGGTTAGCTGAGAGCATCTACCTCTGTATTTGTCAGTCACTGGCAAAGCCTCTGGAGACATCTATATCAGGCTCCTGTCAGCAAGCTCTTGTTGGCATCCACAATAGTGTCTGGGTTTGGTCACTATGGGATTGATTCCCCAGGGGGGCAGTCTCTGGATGGCCTTTCCTTCTGTCTCTGCTCCACAGTTTGTCTCTCTATCTCTTCTCATGGGTATTTTTTATCCCTTTCCACGAAGGACTGAAGTAGCCACACTTTGGTCTTCCTTCTTCATGAACTTCATGTGGTCTGTTAATAATTTGGTGTTTAAATTATACTGTTACTTCATATTGAAGGTACACTTTCAGCCTTGATGTGATGGTGTGCCCTCTAGCTTCTTATGTAGTTTTTGGTTAATGTTCCTGGGAGGACTGCTTTTTTTCTGAGTGAAAGGTGGAGAGATCTAGGGACATGGAAAGTGGAAGGAGGTGGGAGTGAGAAGGGGAAAAGAGTGAAGGGGGAAGGAGAAAATACAGTCATGATGTAAATATGGAAGAAGAATTAAAAAAGCTAATTCAAAAAAAAAGACTAGACTTTTTTTTAAGTATAATACTACCTTTGGTCATTGACACATATTATGTTTTTATACTGTCTAATTCTATGGTCTCGTATTTTGCTGATATTCCCATAAATATACTTTTAATATGACTTCATTGTTCATATTGTATTTTTAAAAATTATTTTATTTCAAATTGTGTCCCTTTTCCTGGTCTCCTCTCTACAAACTTCCACCCCTCCTTCTCCCTCCCCTTCTAAAAGGGTGCTACTCTACCCACCCTACCCTCCCTCACTCCTTTAGCATCACTCTTCTCTGGGCATCAAGCCTCCACCAGACCAAGCGCCTCCCCTCCCACTGCTAGATGAAGCAGTCCTCTGTTACATATGCATCTGGAGCCATACGTCCCTGCATGTGTACTTTTTGGTTGATGGTTTAGTCCCTGGGAGCTCTGGGTAGTCTGGTTAGTTGATATTGTTGTTCCTCTTATGGGTTTGGAATCCCCTTCATCTTCTCAGTCCTTGTCCTAACTCCTCCATTGGGGTGCCTGTGCTCAGTCCAATGGTTGGCTGTGAGCATCTGCATCTCTATTGGTGAGGTGCTCATAGAACTTATCAGGCTCTTATCAGTAAGTGCTTCTTGGCATCAGTAATAGTGCCAGGGATTGTTGTCTGAGGATGGGATTGATCACATTGTGGTGTAATCTCTGGATGGACTTTCCTTCAGTCTCTGTTCCATTTTTTCCCCTGTGTTTCCTTTTATCTGGAACAATAATGGGTTATATAATAAAAATTTAAATGATATATATTCATTTCAATATTGAAATTTTAAGATTTTACATTTCTCAAAATTTTATCTTTGATATATATAGAGGTATATTCTTTAGTCCATTTTATTATCTTTCATATGTCATTCATTTATTGATTTATATCATTTTAGTGTTTTATAGGCCAAAATTAGGTCTCATAAGTTGCATGATTCATGTATCCCAGTGCTTTCTGCTATTGTTATAGGAGGCTTTTTAAAACTTCAAATTAGATACAGTTCAGTTCTTTGTAGGTTAACTTCATCCTTATTGATTTTCTGCCTACTGGATGCGCCAATATTTGACAGAATGGTATTGTTATTTCCAAGTATACTCCTGGATATATCTTTTTCTCTCTTGTAGTTCTATTCTTTGTTTTGCTTTGTTTTGTTTTGCATTACAAATTTTGATTCTAAACAGCTAGAATGTATAGATCTGTTTCCATTTCTTATGTTTTTATACTCATTTGTAAGACAATTTCATGTTCTTACATTCAGGTACTTATTACTAAGAACTGACAATCTCTTAATTTTCAATAATAATATTTTCTTAATATTGTTTGAAATTGATAGCTAATGTAGTTTTAATTTTTATTAGTTTATTTTTGCCTATACCTCTAATTAAAAATAAAGAAATAAATCACTACATATAAAGAAGATTACTTATAGATACAGATAGGTTTTGTTTTTATATGAATAATATCAGTTTCAAATAAATGTAATAAGATAAAAATCTCAGATTCTCAGACCCATATATGTTTGAAAATTCAATATATTACTAATATGATGTCTGAGAGTGCTGATTCCAAAGAAACATTTTTTTAAAATAAATAGTTATTGGAAAACATAGTATCTTTAACATGTTCAGAGGTTAATTATCATTTAATCATTCACATACATATAAATAGGTTTCATTATCACATTTGTGTGTGTGTGTGTGTATGTGTGTGTGTCTGTGTGTATAATAAAAAAAGTTTTATGGTTTATTTGGCTCTTGCTAGGGAGAAAGTATTTCCACAGAAATAAAGCTATTTCCATAATACATCATGTTGAGAAATTTGGGTCCTATATAAGAATTAGTATTTTCAAACTAATCTTGTTCCAAGGACAATCATCTACTGGCACTGTATATTTTAATGCAAAACTATATATTAGTAGAAATCTTAGGAAAAACAAGGGGGGAGTTTTCAGAACATTCTTTTTTGCACTTCTGAGTAAGGATACAAGACAGTTAAAATCAGGGTGTTGAGGATACATTAACATTCTCATATTCACTGCAATATTGTTCAAAGTGGGGAAGATAAGGAAACAATTGTTGACCATGGTATATAAAAAAAGAATTAATATTATTTGTATGCAATCTACAGCCTTCTAAAGTTAAAGTAACCTTGTAATATGACAGATAAAATTTAAGGATACAATGGCAAGTAAAGGAAGTAGATTTATCCTCAAGATTAATAGTACACTGCAAAGGAATTTTAATACAGCAATATGGCTGCTATGACAAGGGACCAGTGTAAAGATATGAACTGATTGGCATGCAGACATGTCTTGGATTACAATATAGTTTGGCTGCAATAAAGATATGCACTTAGTATGGACATTTAATCCCTAACAATGAAGGCAGGGTTAGTTTAGAGATGAGAGCAGCTATGTTTCAAAGTGACATCTAATTGAGGGGCTGATAAAGTGACAAATCAGAGAAAGATTTGCCATAATTACTAAGATATAAGATATACTCAACTCACATGGGATCAGCACAGGAAAAAGACTACTTAAAAGTAGATATAAGAGAGAGAGAGAGAGAGAGAGAGAGAGAGAGAGAGAGAGAGAGAGAGAGA
>NC_034613.1:53469908-53486402 GCF_900095145.1 Mus pahari
AGAGAGAGAGAGAGAGAGAGAGAGAGAGAGAGAGAGAGAATTAGATGCAGGTAAAAATAGATTGAGTCAGAGAATAAGAAGGAGCCAGACTTCCAAAGTTAGTTTCAGTTCAAGCAGAGTAATTCATTCAGAAGCTGAGAAAGGTCCATTTAAATCAGCAGGTTTAGAGAGGAGTTTGGGCCAAAAGAGCTGAGTTGAATAATCCAGCCAGAGTTCAGGAACAGATAGTAACAGTGACCTTATTCAGCAGTAAGTCTCCAAGACAATGATTATATTTGTTATATAGAAGGTATATTTAAAGTGACCCTTCAAAGTTTTATCTCTATTTTACACGAAGAATCTAAGATTCTTATAAATTTGATGGATTAGAATGAAACAGCTATTCTATCCATATTCTTCATGTCACAGCACATTACCTTTGTTCTGCTACTTGTCATATTTCTTTACGTAAAACCAAGTCAAAGAACAATTTATCTTGTAGCAATACTGTATAAATCAATAATAGTATATATTTTTTGAAAGGAGAATTTATTGCTTATATGTCAATAGCTGTTGACCCAGAATTTTGAATTTTGATCACTTATTATTTAATATTACCATTTAGTCATTTACTATTCTACCATGAATCTCTCATTGATTTGTGTACATTGTGTGTGTGTGTGTGTGTGTGTGTGTGTGTGTGTATGTGTGTGTGTGAGAGAGAGAGAGAGAGAGAGAGAGAGAGAGAGAGAGAGCATGAGTGTGTGTGTAAAGATTAATTCTTTTTTTCCAAAATTAAATTCTAAAGTATTTGCTTTGGGGGCTACAGCTATGGTTCACTGGTTAAAAGAACTTTTTTTTTCCCAGGAGGGCCTCAGTTAAATTTCTAGTACCAGCACAATGGATTATAATTATTCATATCTACACTTCCAGGAGATTTGATACCCTACTCTGGTCTTCATGGGTACCAAGAATGCAGATGATATATAGATACATATGCATGAAAAAAAAATATATATATAATAAAATAAAATATTTGCTCTTATTATTATATAAAACAACAAAATCTGCACTTCAGCAACCACTATAAATGTTTCTCTTTGGAAAATAGAATAATGCTGTCTCTTAAAATTTATCAATGTCAACTTTTTGAAGAAGCAGATAATTAAATGTCCATTCTATGAAGAACCAATATGCACCCAGTATGAGAATAATTTACATTATAATTTCAAGAAAATATATAAACTCATATTGGAAAATGAATGAAGTTCTAAAATCTATTTGGAACAGAAATTATGGTTAGTATAATAGCAAATGAAGTTAGAACTGTTTGGCTGAAAATCAATAGAACTATTTTCTGGATAAATATGTATTTAACATTATATAAGAAACAGAAATACTATATTTAACTAAATAATTATATAGCAAGTATTTGGAAGTGCAATAAATATTATGGTTAACAGTGTATGTTATTTTAAGATCTAAAACTGCTAAGTTCATGTTTCATGGGTGAAATTTTATTCCCATTAAGTGTGTTAATTCTTGATCCCTTTCTTCGACAAATGACATAATATTGCTTCTATATTCAAGCAGTTCTTATGGTAAAGCATAGAAAATATTAAACTTTCAGGAATACTAATTATATAGATGAATAAAATTAATGGAACCTTACTAAACTAAGAGCTCAGATATGACATTATTAATTTGACCTTATTGTCAACTTCACTAGTTGTATCACTTAAGTATCTTTGAAAGAAAAATAACGTCCTCATCTTCAACAACAGAGACTGGCTTTGTATTCCTTATTAAAAGGGATTAAAAATAATGGACACTATTTTGCTTAACTTCCCTTAGAGATGATTGAGATATATCATAATATTCTTTTTTTAATGTATATAATACATTCTTTTGTATAATATCTTGTTCTGTGAAACATTACAAAATATTGATTTTCATACTTTTCTATATTTAAATTATGATAAACAAAAAATAGATTTTTAAAATATAAGCTTTACATAGTCTATTTGTTTTATATGTGGTAAATGTTCAATAATTTTAGAGACATCTACATATGTCCCCTTAAGTGGGTATGTATCTATGTCCATGTTAGTGTTTTTATACTCCAAGTATTATTATGAATTTGATATTGATAAACATTTGTATAGAAACTAATCTTATTTATATTATATGAAAACTGACGTACTTTTGGTACAAATATATGTTGACTCAAATTTGTTTGCAATTATTTAGAAAATATCTAGATTTTTAAAATTATTAAAATATTTTGACCTATTCCAATTTAGTTATGCAGCTTTACTTAAATTAAAGCACACTGGCATCATGATTTCTTCATGCTCACTATAAACATTGCCATAACAAAAATAGAAAGTCTAAAAAACAGGATGTAAAACAAATTATGATCCGATCCATGATAATCACTTGTATACTTCACTGTTCCTCAGTCCCATGTAGTAAAACTGAAGTGCTTTCTGTCAGCTTTGCATTTAAAGTTTCAAATACTTTCTGAATAAAATTATATAACTCTATAATAGATTTTATTCTTACTATGTTTAATTTGAGATTTATTGGTACTGGTCTATATGTTAAGTATTCAAACAAGTAAACTGTTTCATATAGGAAACCATATAATGATTAAAGCATATTTAACTGAGGAGAAATACAAAAATGTAAATGTATAATATGAAAATTACCACTTCAATATAAATACTAATATAAATTCAAAAATAAAATAGGTATGTGTTAGAGAGATGACTCCCCGGTTAAGAGTACTTGTTGCTCTTAAGAGTAATTGATTTCAGTTCCCATTACCTTTATAAGGCAGCTTATATCTTTCTATAATGCTGATTACAGGGCATTTGATGTTCTCATCTGGCATTTGTGGGGATCTTATGCATCTAACACACACACACACACACACACACACACACAAACATACACACACATGTATACACACATGTCTGCACATATTCATAAATAAAAAACATAATTTATTTTTTTAAGAAATGAAATAGACATAACAATCCCTAGTTTCAAATGAAGTAAACATTCTTTTGCTTTGTAATGATAAAACAAAGGAAATGAATATCAGTAGATATACAGGAGAGTTGTATAACACAATGAATCAATTTATATTAATTAAAATTTATGAAACACTACACCCACTAACATTAATATATGAATTCATTTTTGCTTGGAATTACAAGCTTACCAGTATAGATCATTGTCCGCATGACAGTCCTCTATCAATTTTAAGTAAGTAAAAGGCCTTTTTATACTTGTTTATTAATTTTTCAAAAATTCAGTTAACACATTTTCAGTAAGCTTTCAGTCAAAGTAGAAATTAAAGCAACCTCCTTTGTTGTAAAGCTCCTCATAAAACACTATGTGCAACACAAATTGATAATCACCATGGTCTTGAATATAATAACATATCTAATTATATATTTGATAACAGCAAAACTATAATAAATTTTAAAATAAAAACTGGATAACTTCTGTAAGCATTTGGGTGTATAATAGTTCCCTAAATTTGTGAATAGTAATAGCTAAAAAAAACATAAATTATCTTAGCCAAAATTTTCATAGAAAGATAAGACATAGTGAATTATAAAACATATCCTAGAAGGGTTTTACACACACACACACACACACACACATACATACACACACACACACACACAATTTGCTCTTGCAAGACACCATTTAAATGGTCTCTGGAATTATTTTCTGATTTAATCTAATAATTTAATATTTATACTAATATAATTGCGTGATAGCACTGTATACTACAAGACTATCATATATATAATTTTGGCTGTAAATAACAATTGATATATATTTCAATGTAAAACATTAAAAGAGTAATAAATATAAATCAGAAAAACTGTCTAAAATCTTGAGAATACATAAATCCTCATCTATAAAATTCTAGGAAATACACCTTAATGCTATCAGAATACACATTAACAGTTGATCTGGTCTGAGGATACAGATTACATTAAATTCCCCAATTGAAATTTATCTGGAATTATCATATTTTGATTTTACAAAGTTATACAGTTTGAAAAACCTTAAAGTGAATGCTAGTGGTCCATTTACTAAAAGTATTTTATATTAAAAATTAAGAGTTGTATAAAAGACATAGACAAATCATTAATTATTTTCTTATTACCTGAATACATTTTCTGATAGGAAACTGTTCAGTCTTTCCCAGTATATCTTCCTTAACAGCTGGTACACTTAAACACTGTTAAAAACATACATGCCCTGAGAAAATATTTTTAATGTCTAGATGACATTCTATAATATCAAATTAGATTGCATTGAAAAATGAAGCATCACAATTCTGTATAGAGGAGGGGTTATTTCCTAATACTAAAGGCCATTTTTGAATACCAGAGGCAGTTTTCAATGGCTTGAGTATTGAGTTGTTTCTTTAGTCCCTCCCTATTCAAAAAACAAGTTTCAGTCTTGTTCTATAGCTGATGGTATTTTTAAAAAATGAAATGACTGATTTCCAGAGTGGTTGTAAAAGCTTGCAATCCCATCAGC
The DNA here is from genome assembly GCF_900095145.1 of Mus pahari. Classification (NCBI taxonomy): domain Eukaryota; kingdom Metazoa; phylum Chordata; class Mammalia; order Rodentia; family Muridae; genus Mus; species Mus pahari. The sequence continues at coordinate 53,474,460 of NC_034613.1, forward strand.
AATGGAGGAGTGTTCCTCTTTCTCCACATCCTCTCCAGCATCTGCTGTCACCTGAATTTTTAATCTTAGCCATTCTGACTGGTATGCGGTGGAATCTCAGGGTTGTTTTGATTTGTATTTCCCTGATGATTAAGGATGTTGTATAACCACTCTGGAAATCAGTGTGGCAGTTCCTCAGAAAACTGGACATAATACTACCAGAAGATCCAGCAATACCTCTTCTGGGCATATACCCAGAAGATGTTCCAACTGGTAATAAGGACACATGATCCACTATGTTCATAGCAGCCTTATTTATAATAGCCAGAAGCTGGAAAGAACCCAGATGTCCCTCAACAGAGGAATGGATACAAAAAATGTGGTATATTTACATAATGGAGTACTACTCAGCTATTAAAAACAATGAATTTATGAAATTCTTAGGTAAATGGATGTATCTGGAGGATATAATCCTGAGAGAGGTAACCCAATCACCAAACAACTCATCTAAGTGACAACTCATATAACACTCACTGATAAGTGAATATTAGCCCAGAAATTTAGAATACCCAAGATACAATTTGTAAATCACATGAAAGTCAAGAAGGAAGACCAAAGTGTAGATACTTCACTCCTCCTTAGAATGAGGAACAAAATACCCTTGGAAGGAGTTACAAAGTTTTGAGCTCAGATGGAAGGAAGGACCATCCAGAGACTGCCCCACCCAGGGACACATCCCATAATCAGCCACCAAATGCAGACGCTATGGCACATGCCAGCAAGATTTTGCAGAAAGGACCCTGATATAGCTGTCTCTTGTGTGGCTATGCCAGTGCCTGGCAAATACAAAAGTAGATGCTCACAGTCATCTATTGGATGAAACACTGGGCCCCCAATGGAGGAGATAGAGAAAGTACCCAAGGATCTGTAGGGGTCTACAACCCTATAAGAGGAACAGCAATATGAGCTAACCATTACCCCCAGAGTACGTGTCTCTAGCTACATATGTAGCAGAAGATGGCCTGGTCAGCCGTCATTGGAAGGAGAGGTCCTTGGTCTTGCAAAGATTAAATGCCCCAGTACAGGGGAATGCCAGGGCCAGGAAGCGGTAGTGTGTGGGTTGGGTAGCAGGGTGGGGGGAGTGTATAGGGGACTTTGGGGATAACATTTGAAATGTAAATGAAGAAAATATCTAATAAAAATTGCTTAAAATTTTTTAAAAAGAAAATTTCTAATGTAAATAAATAAGTAAATTGGTTTGTCCTGAAAAAAAAAAAATATGAAACGAGTTTTGGAGGTTTCATTTCTAATTTTTTTTATTTCATAGAAGAAATGTCATTTTAACATTTAAATTAAAAACTAATATAAAACTAAAGATATTAGAAGTTCCTGTTTAGAGAAAAATTCCAAACTTGCTACATATATTTGAAACCATCTTTGGGGAATCTCTTGATTACTTAAGGAATATGTATTCAGACTCCAAGAAGTCCTGCTGTAGGACATGCACGATGCCTACAAAAAACATGTAAAGATATCTTGCACCTCTCTTCAGACTCCATTGTCTTAGTGAATATTAATTTTTCAGGAGGCAAATTCAGGTGAGTCTATTCACTTTGGTCACCAGATACTAACTGTAAATCTTATTTTTTTTTTCTTGTGATGTATGAATAACCAAGAATATCAATCAACTTTGCTCATGTTTTCTGCATGGGGTATTCTAGTTTAAATGGTTTGTCAGTTTTATTGCAGGAAATATATGAGTGCTGCATTCTCAGGGATGGAGCCACAAGAAAATGGTGACAAGACCTCTGGAGTATCTACTTCAGTTTTTTCTTCCACTATTTAGTTAATTTTTTCTAATTGATGTTTTTAAAGATTTTTTTAGAGAAGTGTGATTGGATATATAAAAATATATTGGAAATACATAAACATAATTCAGTTTTTTAAAAACCAGCAATTAGGATATGTTATACAATGTCTTCTGTAACTATGTATATGTATATATGTGGATTTCTACTTGTTTACATGTCCAAAGTTATCTACTAAAAATCCAGTGTTCAGCATTTATTTATATTATCCTTATTACTTAGAATTCCATAATATAGGTTTCAGTGATTCCTTTACATAAAATATTTCAGCAGTTTCTATGGGTATCATACAGACTAATGGAATGGAATTTTATGATCTTCTTACATAATATATATTGTTTAGAGATAGTAATGTCAATACTATGACTAGAATTCATGCTCAGACAATTCTATAGCCCTCTTTTCAGTTCAAATAATGTCACAAAAAGATAGATATGGTATTACATTTGACTTAATACTAATACTCAAAATATTTAACAGATAACATAGAATTAAGGATTATAAATTATATATATATATATATAAAATATGTTGATTTTTCTCAATAATAAGTAGCACTACTAAATTTGTCTCATGTGTAGTTAGGAAGGTTTTTAGAACATACCATAGTCTCTTTCTGCATTCGTCTTGTGTAATGTCCACACAGACGTTTGGAATTAATTGCTACTGAAATTGGCTAGTCAAAAACTAGTGCATTCTAACTGTCCATTTCTCCATTAGACTTTTAGAGACTTTTTTCAATGACATCTATTTTTGCTAGATATTTTTTTGTAGCCAAAGAAAGAAATTTCTGTGTGTGGTTCCTTAAAAAATATATATCATTAATTTTAAGCTTTTAGTGAAGGAACTAAAACAGCTTTTTCTTCATATAGTCACTATCAATCCTCAGTAATGGAAACTTAAATATTTGTTTTTAAAATATATGCTTGTTTTCTTTGTCAATTCTGTGAAGAAACTTGTATTTTGATCATTGAACACACTAAAAATTAAGGAAACTCAAGTGCATAGATTTGATTTTTATAAAAGAAAAGAAAAGAACTGTGATAATGTTGAATTGATCAGCTTCTTTGGGCTGTGAGTACTCCACTAACTACTTGACAATGAGTTAAGAGAGCTTTCATTCCAATTTTGTAGAATATGGAAGTGAAACTGGAACAGTTGTGTATTCTCTACAGGGATTATCCCAGGATGTGCTATCTAAGGTACTAACCTACATTTTCTGTTTTATTTCCTTAGTCAAGCACACTCTCAAAGCCCTGGCATATAAGTCTTGCTTCATCAGTTTTCAAGTACCCTCCCTACTCTTTTTCAGAAACATTAATTGCCTGAACCCCAACAACCTAGAGTGTCTGAAAGGGATTGTGTTCCCACATAACCCTGACTAATGTCATAGATACTCCCAGCAAGGTACTACTTTCTTTCAGAGCCTTAATTATGCTGGACTAGTTTGGAAAATTGGTTTCTGGTTACAGATTTATTCTGATTTTAGCTTGCCTTGCTGAATTTCTAATTAACTCTTTTCACTCCCCTCCTTTTAGCACTCTAGTTTGTTTACAAACCTCTCTTGTTCAAAACAATGTCTCAAATGTTGAAGCCTTTGTCTTTGATACAAGTCATATTTGGAGGTGTATTTGAGAGAGATGACCTGTTAATGAGGATATTGGTGGATTAATGTATGATAAGTTCAAAACTTGATTATTGAAATGTTATGGAACTGTGGAAGATGTGACTTGTTCAAAAGGAAATCTCTCAGGCACGTCTTGCCAGAATGTATCTACATCTTGTCCTGGCCTTACCCTGGTACTGCCCTCTCATTTGGGGCTGCCATGAAAGAAATAAATACTTCCTCTATATACTCCTCCCATGAGACTATTTTTGTCTCACCCCAGGTTCACAATAGCAAGGTGAGTTTACCAGTGACTAAAACTCTGAAACTCTAATTTAAAATAAATATCTTCTCTTGAGCATTTGGCATAGTGATAAAGTTTGCCATGCCTGCATACCATATTATAACCTGTTTCACGAACTGCTTCCTGAAAGTTCTGATCCAAATAGTATGATTCCACATCATCACAGAACTTTCTCCTACTTTAGCATATTAACTTTCTTATAGTAACCAGAAATGTAGCAAATTCTGTAGGAATAATGATGCAGAGATATTTATGAAAAAGAGAACACTATCCTACCAATAACCTGTTAAATGAATTAAGAAAGCAATGGCATCCCATGGGAAAGAAACAATCCCTGACACTATTAATGATACTCTGTTATGCTTGCAGACAGAACTCTAGCATAACTGACCACTGAGAGGCTCCATCCTGAAGCTACCTGAAATATATTCAAAGACCCATAGCCAAACATTAGGTAGAGCTTGGGGAGTCTTGTGGAAAAATCAGAGGAAGTCTTGAGGGGCCCAAAGAAGACAGTGAATCCACAGGAAGACCAACAGAGTCAAATAACATGGACACTTGAGGGATCCTATACACTGAATCACCAGTCAAAGGGCAAGCATAGACTGGACCTAGGCTCCACTACACATATGTAACAGATGTACAGCTTGGTCTTCATGTGGATCCCCTAAAAAGTGAAGTGAGGTTTTCCCTGAAATTTTTTCCTTCATGTGGATTCTATTCTTATAACTGGGCCACCATGTCTGGCCTCCCTGGGACAGGATGGGCCTAGTTCTGAAGTGACAGATGTGACTGTGCACATGCACCCCCCCCCCGTGCGTGTGTGTGTGTGTGTGTGTGTGTGTGTGTTGGTCGGTGGGTATGGCTCATGGGGGCTTCTTTTCAGAATAGTAGGGGCGGGGAAAATAATTAATTCTGGAGAGAAAGAGAAATAAGTATGTTAAGCAGGTTGTTAGAAGTGGTTAGGGACCATCATTCAGAGGAAGTGACACTTTTAGTGAGTTAAAAGCTAAATACAGGTAATTTCAATAACCAAATGGGATGAAGGATATTTTAGATGAGATAAAGCAAACATATACAGACTCCAATCAGGGGAATTTGAAAATATTTAAATCTGTAATGTTGGAAGACAAAATATCTAGAACAGTTGGGGAGGCAGGCACATACAAAGGTATAAGCAATCTTGTGTTTTAGGCTCAGGAGTTATGACTTCACACACTCTCACTATCAACTATTTTTTAACCTCAACATTGGCCCAGAAACACTGACTAAATATCTTGGCATCATCATTTATTTTTTGGGGCAGTCCTTCTAGTTCCAATCCTCACGTATTCTTATTCCTTCATTACCCATCATATCTGGAGTGTTGGCTCTCCTCTAATGTAAGTTCATCATTGTTGCTGAGAATGCTAAGTGGTATAGCATAAGTTCACCTATCTTGAAAAAAAATTACACAATTTTTGCAAGTTCTTTAAATTGTGAAATTACCTCCACATTGCTTATATGAAAAAAATGAAGAAATAAATTTTAAAAAGCCATATGCTCCAAATGATAATTTTAGCAAATTGAGTTATAGAATTTCTAAACATTTTGTTTGTGTAAATGAACATTTGGGCATGAGTTGACTTCCTGAATGAAAGGTAAAGTATACAGGTTGTCCAAGTTTCAAATAAAACTGGCAACATTTCTTGTTGGGTTTGTTAGGGATGTGAAATGGATGAAAGTCTAAAATTATATACCCATATATCATAATGAGTATAAGACATAGCTTATTCTTTGGACTTACCTCATGTCCCTGACATTTCAGAATAAATTTGCTGCCATTGTACTTAGAAGCTAATGACTGCTTGACTCTCAAGTTAAAGGTGGTAATAAAATAGAATGGGGTCAATTAAATTATTAGAATTAATGTAACTTCATTTTATGTCTGAATCAACAATTACTTGGTATTTTAGAGCAGCAAGCATTGCAGAAAATAGTGTTGGAGAGAAGAAATGTGGGGAAGGTCTCTATCTCACTATCATTTTAAAAATTTTTTAAATTATTTACTTTGCATCCTGCTCACTGCCCCCTCCTTGTCACCTCCTCCCCCACTCCTCCCATTCTCCCATTTCCTTCTCTGAGCAGGTGGGGTCCCCTGGATATACCTCCAACCCTGGCACTTCAAGTGTCTGTGAAGCTAATCACTTCCTCTCCCTGTGAGACCAGACAAGGCACTCCAGCTAGTAGAATATATCCAATATATAGGCCCTGGCTCCAGTTTTTTGGGACCCACATGTAGGTTAAGCTGTACATCTGATACATATATATCAGAGGCCTAGGTCCAGTCCATGTATGATATTTTTCGGTTGGTGATTCCGAGTCTGGGAATGAAAGGAGTTCAAGTTAGTTGATTCTGTTGATCTTCCTGCGGAGTTCCTATCCCCTTTGGGGACTGCAATCCATTCTCCTCTTATTCCATAAGAGTCCCCAAGCTCCATCAACTGTTTGGCTATGGGTGTCTATATCTGTCTGAGTAAACTGCAGGGTAGAGCCTCTCAGAGGACAACATGTTCCTGACTGCAAGCATAAGAGAGTATCATTAATAGTGTTAGGGATTGGTGTTTACCCATGGAACGGATCACAAGTTGGATCGGTTATTGGTTGGCCATTCCCTCAGTCTCTGCTCCATCCTCCATGTCTGCATTGTAGAGAGGATAAATTTTGGGATGAATGTTTTGTGGTTGAATTGTTGTCCCTATGGCTCTGTTGGAATTCCTGTTTGGTTACAGGAGGTGACTTCTCCAGGTACTATATCAACAATGAACGGAGTCACATCTAACATCACTCCCATTGATTCTGGGGTGTCTCCTTTATCCCAGGATTCTGTCTCATCATGGAGATAACCCCCACCTCCCTATCTCTCTCAGTTACAGATTTCCATACATTTTCATGACCACCTGACGACCTCACCTCTCCTTCCCCATACTTGACCCTAAACACCCTATGCCCCTCCCCATTCCCCTTCCCACCAAGTTCCCTCCCTTCATCTGCCTCTTTTGACTATTTTATTCCCCATTCTAAGTGATATTTAAGGTTCTTCATTTGAGCCTTCCTTCTTGTTTATCTTCTTTGGGTCTGTGGTATGTAAAATGGTACCTGTGTTTTATTGTATGGCTAATATCCACTTATAAGGGAGTACATGCCATGCATGTCCTTTTGGGACTGGGTTACATCACTTAGGATGATATTTTCAAGTTTCAACCATTTCTCTGCAAAATTCATGGTGACTTTGTTTGTAGTGTCTAAATAGTACCCCATGGTAAAAATGTATCACATTTTCTGCATCTGTTCTTCAGTTGAGTCATATCTAGGTTGTTTCTAGTTTATGACTACAGTGACTAAAGCTGCTATGAACATAGTTGATCAAGTGTCTTTGTGGGATTGTTGAGTAAATTTTGCCCAGGAGTAGTATAGCTGGGTCTTGGGGTAGGAACTATTCCCAGTTTTCTGAGAAATCGCTAGATTGATTTCCAAAGGGATGTTACAAGTTTATACTCCCATCAGCAAAGTTGCTAGATACAAAATTAACTCAAGGAAGGGACTCTCTTTATATACTGTAGTTATACAGCTCTCAAGTTTACTCAGTGTGGTAGTTTTCCAGGCTATGTAATGCATTGTAAAGATATAACATCTATTATAACAATGATAACATTTGTTTAGTGGAGGGAGATGTATATACTAAAGCAATCATGTGAAAGAGAACAATTTTCCTTAACAGACATGGTCCCAGGCATCAAACTCAGGTCATTGTGCTTGGAAAAAAAGTCTTTACCTAGTAAGCCATTTTACTGGAATTAATATATTTCCAAAAAAAAAAAAATCTCTTAAGTATTAATTTAAATTTTATACTTTGAAAACATCTGATTTCATAAATTGGAATTTAGCTCACATCTTACAGTGCTTACATAGCTGTACAAACATGTGGACATAAAAAGTAGAAATAGGAAGGTTGCTTCCTTCAATAGAAGCTCTAAAAAATGGACATATACCCCTTTTGCCTGGTCCTTGCTGCTGGGGCAGACCCCTAGTTTGTCTGCTCCCCTGAAGGCTCCATATCCTGATCCATCCTAGAGGACCCACTGCACTCAAAGCAGTTGGTAAGAACACCCCACTGCCCATCCCACCCAAGTCCCTGAGCTGCTGCTGGGAGCCTGGTGGACTCATGAACCATCACCCACCAAAGACCCCACCTTCCCGAATACCACTCCCCTTCCTTCTATTGCCCCACACCCCTTCTGCCTGGTCTTTGCTGCTCAGGCAGACTTCTAGTTGGTCTGCTTCCCTGAAGACTCCATATGCCAATACATCCCAGAGGACCGACTGCTCTAAGAACAGTGGAGGACCCTCTGCACTCAGAGCAGTTGAGGCCCCACTGCACTCAGAGGAGTTCGATCCACTTTACTCAGAGCAGTTGAGAAGTGGAGGACCCTCTGCACTCAGAGCAGTTAAGGATCCATTGCTCTCAGAGAAGTTGAGGATCTGCTTCACTCAGGGCAGTTGGACAATAGCTTGACTGCTCCATGGAATACCCAACAGACTGAAGGCCTTCCAGATCTACTGTAGTCAGAGCAATAGATCAGTAGCTTCTTTGTCCCTGTGAAGAGCCCCCAGTTGGAAGGCCCCAAGGGTGGTCTGATACAGTCAGTGTCTCAAGCCTACCAGAAGACCTGAAACAAACCAGGGACAAAAGAGGCTGAATACATACAGTCACCCAGATCAACAAACACCAGGGATATCCAGATGCTGAATGGCAAGCACAAGACCATAAGCAACAGAAGCCAAAATACCTGGGCATCATCAGAACCCAGTTCTTCTACCACAGCAAGCACTGAATAGAATACACTAGCACACATGAAGATCAGGAATCTGTACTAAAGTCCTATCTCATGAAGTTAATAGACTCTTTTAAGGAGGATATCAATAACTCACTGAAAGAAATACAGGGAAACACAGGTAAACAGGTGAAGGACTTCAATAAAGTGATTTGAGACCTAAAAGTGGAAGTAGAAACAATAAAGAAAACACAAATGGAAGCAAACCTGGAAATGGAAAACCTGGGAAAGAGGGAGGAAATCAAATATATAAGTATTACCAACAAAATACAAGAGATGGAAGAGAGAATTTCAGGTATAGAATATATGGTAAAACTGTCAAAGAAAATTCAAAACATTAAAAAACAAACAAACAAACAAACAAAACTCCTAACCCGAAGCGTCTGGGAAATTCAGGACACAGTGAAAGGCCCAAATCTAAGAATACTTGGACTGGAGGAAAATGAAGATTGAATCCCACAAAATAATAGTGGGAGATTTTAACATCCAACTCTCACCAATGGACAGGTCGTTGAAACAAAAACTAAACTGATACACATTGAAACTAAATAAGGTTATGAACTAAATGGACTTAACAGATATCTACAGAACATTTCATCCTAATAGAAAAGAATACACCTTCTTCTCAGCACCTTCCTCATGGTACCTTCTCCAAAATTGACCATGTAATTGTTCAAAAAACAACCCTGAACAGATATAAGAAGATTGAAATAATACCATGCATCCTATCAGACCTACATAGCCAACTGGTGGTCTTCAATAATAGCAAAAATTATAGAAAGCCCACATACACGTGGAAAGTGAACAACAGTTTACTCAATGGTAACTGGGTCAAGGAAAAAATAAAGAAAGAATTTAAAGACTTCAGGAATTTAATAAAAATGTTGACACATCATACCCAAACCTATGGGACACAATGAAAAAAGTGCTAAGAGGAAAGTTCATTACAATAAGTGCTCTGGTGAAGAAAATGGAGAGCCCTAGAAGAAAAAGAAACAAACTCATTCAAGAGGATTAGAAGGCAGGAAATAGTCAAACTCAGGGCAGAAATTAACCAAATAGAAGCAAAGAAAACAATACAAAGAATCAGCTAAACCAAAAGCTGGTTCTTTGAAAGAATCAACAAGATAGATAAACCCCTAGCCAAACTAACTAAAGGACTAAGAGGCAGTATCCAAATTAATAAAATCAGAAATGAGAAGGGAGACATAGCAACAGAAATTCAAAAAAATCATCAGATCCTACTATAAAAGTCTATACTCAACAGAACTGGAAAATATAGATGAAATGGATGGTTTTCTAGACAGATACCACATAAGAATGGATGAAATTGTATCCTTCTACATGCTAAATGCCAGTTGTGCCAGCACCATTTTTGAAGATGCTGTCTTTTTTCCACTGGATGGNTTTAGCTCCTTTGTCAAAGATCAGGTAACCATAGGTGTGTGGGTTCATTTCTGGGTCTTCAATTCTGTTCCATTGATCTACTTGTCTGTCACTGTACCAGTACCCTGCAGTTTTTATCACAATTGCTCTGTAGTACAGCTTGAGTTCAGGCATGTTGATTTCCCCAGAGGTTCTTTTATTGTTGAGACAGTTTTGCTATCCTGGGTTTTTTATTATTCCACATGAATTCAAAAATTACCCTTTCTAATTCAGTGAAGCATTTTGATGAGGATTGCATTGAATCTGTAGATTGCTTTTGGAAGGATAGCCATTTTTACTATATTAATCCTGCCAATCCATGAGCATGGGAGATCTTTCCATTTTCTGAGATCTTCTTCAATTTCTTTCTTCAGAGACTTGAAGTTCTTATCATACAGATCTTTCACTTCCTTAGTTAGAGTCACACAAAGGTATTTTGCAATTTTTGTGACTATTGGGAAGGGTGTTGTTTCCCTTATTTCTTTCTCATCCTGTTTATCCTTTGTGTAGAGAAAGGCCACTAATTTGTTTGAGTTAATTTTATATCCAGCTACTACACTGAAGCTGTTTATCAGGTTTAGGAGTTCTCTGGTAGAATTTTTAGGGTCACTTATATATACTGACATATCATCTGCAAATAGTGATATTTTGACTTGTTCCTTTCCAATTTGTATCCCCTTAATCTCCTTTTGTTGTCATATTGCTCTAGCTTTGACTTCAAGCACAATATTGAATAGGTAGGGAGAAAATGGTCAGTCTTGCCTAGTCCCTGATTTTAGTGGGATTGCCTCCAGCTTCTCTCCATTTATTTTGATGTTGGCTACTGGTTTTTTGTATATTGCTTTTATTATGTTTAAGTATGGGCCTTAAATTCCTGATCTTTCCAAGACTTTTATCATGAAGCTTCTGTAGGGCAAAAGATACTGTCAATAAGACAAAAAGTCCACCAACAGATTGGGACAGAATTTTTAACAATCCTAAATCTGATAGGGGACTAGTATCCAATATATACAAAGAGCTCAAGAAGCTGAACTCCAAAAAGTCAAATAANCCCATTAAAAAATGGGATATAGAGCTAAACAAAGAATTCTCAACTGAGGAGTACCAAAAGGCTGAGAAACACTTGAAAAAATGTTCAGCATCCTTAATCATCAGGGAAATGCAAATCAAAACAACCCTGAGATTTCACCTCACACCAGTCAGAATGGCTAAGATCAAAAATTCAGGGGGCAGCAGATGCTGGCAATGATGTGGAGAAAGAGGAACACTCCTCCATTTCTGGTGGGATTGCAAGTTTGTACAACCACTCTGGAAATCAGTCTGGTGGTTCCTCAGAAAACTGGACATAGTACTACTGGCAGATTCAGCAATACTTCTGGGTATATACCCAGAAGATGTTCCTCTTCCAGATATATACGCAGAAGATGTTCCAAGTGGTAATAAGGACACATGCTTCACTATGTTCATAGCTGCCCTATTTATAATAGCCAGAAGCCAGAAAGAACCCAGATGTCTTTCAACAGAGGGATGGATACAGAAAACGTGATACATTTACAAAATGGAGTACTATTCGGCTATTAAAAACAATGAATTTATGAAATTCTTAGGCAAATGGATATATCTGGAGGATATCATTCTGAGTGAGGTAACCCAATTGCAAAACAAAACAAAACAAAACGAAACAAAACTCACTTGATATTCACTCACTGATAAGTGGATATTAGCCCAGAAACCTAGAATACCCAAGATACAATCTCCAAAACACACGAAAATCAAGAAGAAGGAAGACCAATATGTGGGCACTTCATTCCTCCCCAAAATAGGGAATAAAATACCCATGAAAGAAGTTGTAGAGACAAAGTTTGGAGCTAAGAGGAAAGGAGGGAC
>NC_034613.1:53487663-53502504 GCF_900095145.1 Mus pahari
AAAGAAAGAAAAAAAGAAAGAAAGAAAGAAAGAACCCATACAAAATACACAAGATACAGTCCACAGAATTCAGAAGTTTCAACACGCTGTAGTGCCCAAGTGAGGATGCCTCAGTCCCACTTGGGAAAAGAAGAAGCAATCACAAATGGGGAGAGAAGGAGGAGGGTGGAAGGGAGGGAGGGAGGGTGGGAGGGAAGGAAGGAGGAATTGAGGTTCTTGGGTGGGCATGTGGATAGGGTGGTGGGGTAGTTGGCAGTAGAGGGGAACCTGATCTGATATTAGGTGAGGGAAAAGGACAGAAGCCCTGAGATGCCAGCAGAATGAATATAAATAGGCAACCTCAGGAAATAGGAGGTTGGTGACCCCCCCCCACAGAAACCTGGGAGGTAAGAGACTCCCAGGACTCATAGGGAGGCACCTTTGATGAGTTGCCCAACTGTAGGGAGAGGGAAATTGTGGAGCCCACCTCCAGCGGGAAGACAGGACATTTATGGAGTTGACATCCCACAGTCATACCTCTGAACCATAATTGTTTTTGTCTGAAAGAAATACATGGATGGAAATGGAGAGGAGTTCGAGGAAAAGAATGTTCAGCAACAGACCCAAAGTAGAATCCAGCTCAAGGGGATGTCCCAGTATCTGACACTATTACTGAGGCTACGGAAAGCGCACAAAAGTGGATTTATCATGACTGCCCTCCCAGGGAACTAAGAAGAAGCTGAAAGAGTCAGATGCAGTTATTTGTACCCAACCAATGGACCCCTGTTTTTGAGTTGGGGAAGGATGAAAGAAGTTGAGGAGAAGGCAATTCTGGAGGACCAGCGGTCTTAGCTAACTCGACCCCTGAGATATTTAAAACACTGGACCACCAAACAGACAGCATACACCAGCTGATAGGAGGCCCCTAACACACATATAGTAGAGGAATTCTAGGTCTGTGTTCATTCAGATATGATGCACCTAACCTTCAAGATACTGGAGGCCCCAGGGAGTTTAGAGGTCAGGTTGGGTAGGGGGTAGAGGCATCCAGGTAGAGATGGGGTGGGGTGGGAAGGAGGTATAAGGTATGGAGCAGCCGGAGGGTGGATGGAGAGGGGCAGGGAATGGAATATGGAGTATAAAATTTGAATTACAAATAAAATTAAATTTATAAAAATGAACATAGTTGCTATGTTTCTGTCTTAGAGGTAAGAGAAGTATAATAAAAGCTGTGGTTGATGCTTTCTTTCCTTCCACTAAGCCAAATTCCTTCTGCACTTGATTTATTGAAAGATGCTATGATGAAAATTTATTAAAAGATATGAAAGTTATTAAAGTCAAGTGATTTTCCACTCTATAGAAAGAGTATCAAGTATTTTATCCATTGATTCTGTTAGTATAGTTTGCCACATTTATTTATTGCATATATCTTAGCATTCCTTTACCTCTGGAACAAATCCATTTTATCATATTAGTGATCCTTTCTATATTTTGTTGAATTTGTCTTGCTAGAAATAGCTGATTTTATTACAAAATATGTACAGCAAGGTTATCAGGCTTTATGTATATATTCTCAGATTGTTCTTGTTTGACTCTGCTTTCAGAATCATGCCAATCATCTTTATTTCTACATATTTCCACATATTCCATCTCTGCCTATCCTCCCAATGTTCTCCATAAGATAAGACAAGTAAACACACTACTTAGCCTAGGCTTCTTCTGGAGAAGAAAGATTGTCATTGTTTTTGCTTAGAGAACAGCATAATCATAATCTGTCCCGCTTTACATTCTCAAGTCACATGGACTGTGTGTGTGTGTTGTGTGTGTGTGTGTGTGTGTGTGTGCATGAATATGGTTATACAACATGAGGATTCAATATTTTCAAGGTGTTTTACTATGGTCTTTAGTTATACATTCTCAATTCATTAAGTGCTAATATACAAAATACCTTAAATACTTTTTGTTTTAATTTTTAAATATTCAACATATTTTCTAAAATTTAGTAAGCATACTTTGAAACAGGGTTATCTACATATAAATTATACAAAGTGCGGTGACCAAGTCAATGAAGAAAAGACACAGAATGACCTACATCCATATATAATGATCTGATGATGAGGCATTTGAGAAATCATAAAGGACACATCAAAGATTTCTTGTAATGGAGATACGTGTGTGTGTGTGTGTGTGTGTGTGTGTGTGTGTGTGTGTGTGTTTTAGTAAATGTTCTTAAAGAGAAAATTTCATATTTGTGTTTTTAATTGTTTTCTGCAGGAGAGATTATTGCTTTCACATATGTTACTCTTATATATTATAAACACTTGTACAAAACAAATTAATGCTGAATTTTGCTTTAATAGATGTTGAACCTTTTAGTGCAAACACATGGTGTATCACTGAGCTATTAACATATACCCAGTAAACATATAGTGAAAATGTAACTGATTTTTAAAAGAATGCTAAAGATAGTGCAAACTAAAACTAAAGAGACGGAAGTGTAATGTGAAGCTAGAAGTGAGATAAGGTTATTCTTAAAAATAAATCATCCAGATTAGACTGAGCATTTATTTTTCTATTTCTGTATATCTGCCACCTGAGTGAAAAATTAAATAAGATAAATATATGTCCTGTTATCTGATAATGTGGATTCATACATGGAGACAGATATTAATCAAATAATTATGAAAAAGCGCATTTATGAAAAATAATATGAAGTAACACAATTATATAAGTACATGTGATAACAAAATTACATTGTGTATTTTCAAAGCTATATTTTCTGTCAGTTTCCTAGTCATCCTGCATGTTTGCTATTTGTTATTTTTCTCTCAGGTTTCTAGTGGCTAATACAAGAAAGATATATGAATGGCTACCTGATTCATCCACAAAGAATAAGTGTCCTTTGTAGGAGTAAAACAAATTTTATAAATGGTCTTGAAATGAGAATTAATGTTATCTCTATTCTACATATGTCTACATATAGTCACATGCTATTGCATTCTTGTCTTGCCTTTCATTCATGAAGTTTCTGTTTCAAAAGTTAATCTCTCAGTGATTGCTGTGAAAAATCTATTCTAAATTCATTTTTTACTGGATTCATACTCTCAACACCGTATGCCAACACTCAGTGCTTCATTAGTGAATGCCTACTTTAATTAGATCTCTATTGAGAATTTATATTTTAATATTATGACCTAATGGTCTCATAGTTAAATTACCAATCTCTGGATAAGTACCCCTACTAAGACATAGGCAGATATCTCCTCCCAGCTCAATAAAACTGAAGGTAAAATTTACAAGAATTTTTACAATATTTACAAGAATAAGAACAGTATTGACTGTATTAATTAGCACTTACTAAGAAACACACTTCATTATCTACTTTGAGGATATTATGAAATTCGATTCTAACATTTCACTGAGAAATAGGAGAGTATTCTTATCTCTATTCTTGCAAAATGAATAGTGGTGTGTGTATATGTGTGTGTGTGTGTGTGTGTGTGTGTGTGTGTGTGTGTGTGTGTGTGTGTGTGTGTGTGTGTGTGTGTGTGTGTGTAAAATATAGCATATAGTATATAGTGTAGCTTGCTGACTTGAGTGAAAAATCATACTATCAAAAACTCTCTTTGTTGATTCTTCTCATAGTTTACCTGTCTATGCTTACTTTGTAAATGAGATAAGACTTTGAAAATTGTTTTTGACCGTACTGTTATTCGTATATTTTTCCTTCAATATTTCTTCCAATTAATAATTACGGAAGATGTCTTATGAGGAAATGATAGAGTATTTGTTAAGAAGAAGGCATTATTGGTGAAGATATGGACAGTCACATGTGCTGTGAAGATTGGTATACTGAGGGTAATTCAACTGAATCTGTGAAGCTAGGGGATAAGATTGGAATAAAAGACAGTAATTAATTTAAGTGAAATACATCATGTTTGTGAAAAAGTGATGGCTGAAGAGGTTTTAAAGCAAGAGAAACAATTTATTAGAAATCTTTGTAACTACAAGTAGGGTGAATACTGAGGAAGTAAAAGTACAAATATATCAGTTAGAATTAGCAATCAATGAAGGAGAAGATGTAATATGGAAAATAAATCACACCTTGTTCTAGGAGAGGGACTGCAGAGGCATGTATTTCTTCTGTACTTTATGTTTTTGTTTTTATTAATTTCTGAGAATTTCATATGTCTAGGTAATGTATTTTCCTCACAATCATGCCTGCTCTCCAACATCCTCTTATATGTGGGACCAAATTTGATATAACTGAACCCCAGAGTGTCAATGATTCACTCAGGAACATTTTCCCTTCATTTATTTTCACATTTACTTTATCAGAACAACTTTCACAAAGTGTTTTGTTTGTTTGTAAAAGTTTCCTTTCCAACTTGCAAGCCAAAATATTTTTGAATATATATTACCTGTTTACCTATATTCACATCATGGAGGCATGTTGTCACTCTGTATATTATTTAGAAATCTGAGGGAGTTTATTTATAGATCTTCAGAGCAAACCCAGGTAGAATAGAATGAATTTTGCTTATGATTATTTTTATTAAATAATTCAGATAATCAATTCAATATTTTATTAAACTGCATAGAAGAAATAGAATAACTGTATTTAAACACTAAAAATTTAATACATATATGACAATTTGTTAGTGCACATTAAACATAAAACAAAAAATATATCCATGATCTTCTTAGTGATATTTAGATGTTTTGAAGGGAAACATATAAAAAAAAAATTCAGATTATGCACTGACAAAGAATGACATAAAATAAGATGAAAGACAATGAGAAGAGCTCATTTTGTACATACTTATCAATTGTGATGATAATTATTGCTCAATTATTTTTGAGATATAAATATATTTACATTTAAAAAGCTACGAAAATGCTATTGCAATGGACTATGTAGTTTATTCATGAAAGAACCATGTGCTCATTGAAATATTCAGATGGGAAATAATCCTTTCTGTCATTAATAATTAGAAGCTCTATAATAACATGTATACATAAAATAATGTGTACATATAGGGTGTGTTTGCTCATACAATAGCCTTTTCAACATATATTTTTAAAAAACTCATGTAGTGTCAGATTTCTTTAGAATGGATTCTCATATTAAGAGATATACTGATATCACCTGGGAAGCAGTAAGATGCGCTGAACAACCAATTCTTTTGTAGTGCATTTAGGATGCAACCGGAATGTGAGAATTATGAAAGTTCTGGTAGGCAATCATAGGATGCTCACCTTTGCTCCTAAAGTAGAAAGTTCCTTTAACAGCCTTATCTATCCACTGAAATAACTATTGCTCATTATGTGAAAGGAGTCCTTTGAAGATCTTAAGAGTATAAACTCTGAGCTTTGAATGCAAGAGATAGAACTTTTATTTTATTAAGTCATTACCTATAACATGGAATGAACTACTTTTCTTTACTAAGCTTCAGTGTCCATATCAATATTTAAATAAAGACCAGGTTGTCTACCTCTATTCTGTGATGGTGATGTATTAAACAAATGCTTCAAAATGCTTGACAGGGTATTTGAAACTGTACCCTGTTAAAAATGTATAATGATTATGATTTATAAATTGTGTTATTGATCTTGGTTTTCACTGTCTGTGCCTTACAACAAGCTTAACCACTCAAACTCAATAAAAAAGTAAAGAAGTCAAATTAATATTGGAAAACATAAAAAAATCAATTTGCTCTATGTGGCCACATTGGGAAGGAGAAAATAGAAATTCAGCAAATTTACCATCCCCCCAAGTAGTGGAAGGGGGGTGAAGTGAGATTAAACTTTAAATATAAGTCTAAAGATATGCTTATCTAAGCAGTGATAGTCAGATGTAGCCCTGCTCACCACTGACCCTTCATTGTCTGGCCTTCAGTTGCATTCAGTAGTGTTGCCTTCCAAGTGGTGAGAACTGTGTAGAATCTCTTTCTTAGAGACAAATTTCCTTTCTGTCCAGGGTCTCTTCCTTCTTTGAGAGTTTCTATTTCTTTTGGCTACTTTGCTTTATCTGTCTGATTATGAGCTTTAGAGACAAAAGTATTAAGAATGAATGAAAAATATTAAGAATATTTTCATTCATGTCAGGTCTGTTAAAATAGGATAAACATTCATATTATGTATTCAAAACTTCAGGAGTAAAATGTAAGTTAATTATGTCTGTATGTGTGTGATGCTTACATCTTTATGTTATTGAATGAAAATATATAATAGTTACTATGAAGAAGCAGATTAACATGTTAACATATAGCTCCTTCTTTGATAAGATCTAGAAGACTTCTTATTAAACAGTTTTTACTTTGTACAATAGAACACCAAATTTTAGTTTAGTTATAAGGAAATATATCACTACTCTTAAAATCAGTGAAAGTTACTTTATAAAACAGTCTTTTTCATTACATGTTTTTATTATTGATTCTGTGTGGGTATGTTTAAACATGTGTGTGTGTGTGTGTGTGTGCGCGTGTGCGTGTGCGTGTGCGTGTGCGTGTGTGTGTGTGTGTGTGTGTGTGTGTATGTGTGTTTCCACGTGTCACATCTTGTAAGAGTCAATGAAAAATTTGCTGATATTTTTTCTCTTCTTCCAACAAGTGGGTCAAGGGAATCTATCTAAAATAATTAGGCTCAGCAGCAAGCACCTGTACAACCTGATAGATTTCAATAGTCCACACATAATTCTTTAAAAGATGCAAGTGAACAGTACCTCATGCAATCCTTCTTCATTGGCAGTCTATCTGTAATTGTAAATAAATGATGTTCAACAACTGTGATTTGTAAAGATCTGAAAATATAAGGAATGATTAATATTGTTATATTACAAAAACAAATTTTATTGTATTTGCTTAAATAGATTTTGAGTTGTGACAAAGTATTTTCATATGCATATAAAATGTAATACACAAGTAAAATGAACCAAAGAGAGAAGAAATTAAGTAGCATGAATGATGCAAATAAGAAGATTGCTTCAAATTTTCATTTGGATTAACCTTTTGCAAAAGATATAATGGTTCTTTATTTTGAAAATATTTTTATTTAATATATTCTGATTATCATTTTCTGCCATAATCTCTTACCATGTTTTCCAAACCTAACCACCCATACTACTCCATTATTTACACTAGGTTTAGAAAATAAACAGTCAAATTAAAACGAACATAATAGAACAACAGACAGAAGAAGAAAAAAAGAAAAAACGAAAGAAACACATACTCATTTAGATCACCCCCCCACACACACACACACACACGCACACCAGAAAGTTTGAAAGAATATAATAGATAAACAAAGGACAAGTAAGACTAAAATATGCTTATTTCAAAAAATGCCATTAACTTTGTTTTGTGTTGGCCATCTACTGCTGGCCATACAGTGATTGTAAACCCAGTGAGACTCCAATTGAGAATATTTTTTCATTAGCAAGTGTTTATCAACTTGATATAGTTTCTGAGTTAGGATTTCCACTTCATTTCTCAGCACTGGGACCCCATGAGGCTCTGACTTGTACAGGTCCTATGCTTGTTGCTAGTTTGAGTTCATGTGTGCATTAATCCTTCTGTGTCTGGAAGTCACCGCTTCCTTGGGGTCTTCCATTTTCACTGGCTCCTATACTTGTTCTGCCTCCTCTATTACATAGTTTTTTAAGCCCTGAAAAGATGGATCTGATGGAAATATCCCATTTAGGATTGAATGTTCTAAGGTATCTCAATCTGTGCTCATTGTCTAGCTGTGGGTCTTTTTATACATTCCCATATCCTGTAAGTGGAAGCTACTCTATTGCTGGCTGATTGTAAAAGTTATTCTTAGTTGTCAACTGGACCACATCTGGAATTTACTAATACCCAAGTAGCTGAGCAAACCTGTGAAACACTCTTTAAGTAAATAATTAGAAGTGGAAAGACCTACTTTTTTAAATTTATTATTTTCTTTATTTACATTTCAAATGCTATCCCGAAAGTTTCCTATACCCCTCCTCCAACCTCTGCTCCCCTACCTACCCACTCCCACTACTTGACCCAGGCCTTGTCTTGTGCTGCGTCATATAAAGTTTGCAAGACCAAGNGGCCTCTCTTCCCAATGATGGCCGATTAGGCCATCTTCTGCTACATATGCAGCTAGAGACACAAACTCAGGGGGTACTGGTTAGTTCATATTGTTGTTCCACCTACAGGGTTGCAGCCCCCTTCAGGTCCTTGGGTACTTTCTCTAGCTCCTCCATTGGGGACCCTGTGTTCCATCCAATAGCTGACTGTGAGCATCCACTTCTGTGTTTGCCAGGCACTGGCGTAGCCTCACAAGAGTCCTCAATATCAGGGTCCCTTCAGCAGAAGAAAGACCTACTTTTAATCCTGACCTTCTGATGGTGGAAGATCTACTTTTAGATATTTTTCTTATAAAAGGAAGCATTTAACTGAAGACTTGGTTACAGTTTCAGAGGGTTAGTGCATTATCATCATGGAGGGAGCATGGAAATAAACAGGCAGACATGACATACCTTCTAAATATTTCCAAATAGTTCCTCTAACTTGGAAACATATTTTCAAAGATATGAGCCCGTGGGAGCCATTCTCAATCAAATCACCCTATTACCTATTAATAAAGCTCAATAAAGACAACTTAGCATTTAACTCTGTGATATGTGGTTTCTTCCACTAAAAAGACATAACATCCATTTGTTCAGGATTCATAATGACCCTCTTTTAAAGTTAGAAATGTGCTTTGAGAAGGGTAGTTCCTCTTTGTCACTTATCAGTACCCATGATATGATACCCAACATTCAAATCCTTTATTTTATTCCAATTAATTTTATAGTTATTCTCATGTCTAAAATATAAAATTTCCCAACATTTATTTTTATTGATTCTTTGGGGACTTCACATAATAACCCTATCACAATCACTCTCCTGTCCTCTGTCTTCCTCTCCTCTGTGTTATTTCTGCTCACCTCCCCAGCAAAAACCATTCAGTTTGAGTTACTAATATATTCAATGGGATGTGTTCAAACTCAGTGACCTACTCCCCCAAAGAAGCTGAATTCCTCCCCTCTTACATCACCGCTGGAACTCATTTACTATGGACCATGATACCCCAACATCTTATCATAGTTTTTAAGAGAGGTACCCTATGGCTTCCTGTCTAGGCTGTTACTATTTCGTGGGGGGTCCTGGGTGTGGTTTGAGGTGAACATAGTTAAGGGTTGCTACAGATGTCCTCTATGTCCTCTTCTTTTTTCTAAACTGTGACTCGTCAGTCATTGATGTCACTGAAAAAATAATTTATTTGCTCTTTATAGAATACAGAAGCATAGATCATTGCTGCAGTAAAACTCCAACCCAAATATGCCCCGACAATGAAAATGTGACTCAGTTAATATGAATACATGGTGTGTGAGTAGATTGGGCAGATCTACTGCCATACTGCTGGCTTGGTGTTTGTCTACCTTCTTCCTCTGGTTAACAGAGTATCTTTCAGTACCCTGAGTACTACTCAGTAGGGGTGAAGGCTCTAGTTAGATACCAGCTTAAATTTTCCATGTTCAATGAGATACACAAGTCATATGTTAGGGTCTTTCCATAAGTTTATAAAGAGAAGCCAACAGCCTTGGAAATAGCATGAGCTGTTTGCGGGTTTCCATAGGACCTCTTTGGCAAACTAATTAGATGTATACCATTCCTGGCAGTGGAAGTTTCACTTGGTGGCACAAAAGATTTAATAGGAGCTTCGTCTCTTATGCCTTTGGTGAGTCCACTTATATTTCTTTCAAGTATGTATATATTTTAAAAATGTTTTTGCTATTTATGGCATTTGTGGGGGGTGGTAGCAACAAATACAATTTTATTCAGTGTATTATAACAATTGTTTCATAAAGAGGATATTTCTTGTTCCTATTACATTACCTTTAAATACTTGGATAAGATTAATTTCTATGCGTTTCTTCACAGTAAAGTTATAATGATTTTTGGATTAAAAATGGTTTGGGTTAATACTGTGAGAATATGAATTCATTTGCCTAAGTTGTGCTTACGAAGTGACTTTAGTTCCGTGTGTGTCTGTGTAAGAGAAACAAACATTTCTCTTTCCATTCTCAAGAGTTAATAATACCCTGATTTCATCAAATAGTGAAATATTAGAATAATTTGTTATATTGACACAGATTTTTACATGGGGATAGTTTGGATAATTTATTATCTTTTATGGTCATAAAAATATTTTGCCTTGTATTGGATCTGAATAACTATAAATATATATTCAAGTGCTGTGAAAATTGACTAAGAAAAATTTCAATGAATTCTTAGAATCAAATTCTTTTTGAATATATAATAAGAGTATTATATAATTTAACTTGTAAATATAACCATCCAGAAAATGAAACCAACTTCTTTTAGTTGGATTTAGGAACTACATCTAATATCATACTGCAGACATGAGAAAGTCTTATCAGAAGTTCTAATTCTGATCTAACAGTGATAGTATGCTATGTAGATTTTGTGGGACAGCATATAGATAGATAGATCGATAGATCGATAGATAGATAGATAGATAGATAGATAGATAGATAGATAGATAGATAGATAGATACTTAATACATTTCTATTCAGTGATTCCCAGTATTCAGTCTTAGTGGCTTATTGTTATATGACATTATCCTCTTTTGTGTTACTAAATATGCTTATTTATGTTTATATTCTATCATCTTGATGTTTAAATCTTAATATATATGGAAATATATTTCTTGATGCTGTGTTAATAGCTCATTTGGCAAAGGAGTTGCTGAGCAAGCATAAATCAAGGATGACGGTGTGTGTATAATTTCAGCATAAAAGGTTCAGAGAAAGGAGGATTAATAGTGCTGGCTTGACAGCCAGTTTAGCTAAAGGGTCAGCTGTAAGTCAAAAAGAAACCTTATCTGAAAAGGAAAAAAAAATGATGGACAACTTCTGAGGAACTGAACTACATTATGATCTCTGGACTCACCATACATGTGCACACAGATATATTTCTTGTTTGGAAGAATGAATCAATTAACTATTGATGGAAAATAAGATATAATCCACAATTTAGCAATGTGAGACAAGAACACATCTATTTTCACAGTCATATATATCCCAAACACAATGGAAAGATACTGAGTTTTTTTCTGAAGAACCTATTAACCCCAATACAGGAAGAAGAGCTTTAAAACGAGAATGAAACTAAAACTCATGATCAGTTCTCTTAGGATTTTGTTTTCAGTAATTGATCGTTCCTTCAGTCTATTGATTTTTCTCTTTAAAGAAAAATTACTTTCTTTTTCTTTCCCTGTTACTGTGAATGAACAGTGGAATTCATCATTGTGAGCAATTCTTATTCCAATTTAATTTAGCTGTCATCCACGAACTCTGAATATCCCTGACTTAGAAATAAATAGTACTAGCATTTGAAATCAATCTCTTACTACTTGTTGATTTTATCAATACCAATAATAAATTAAATGATTTTAGACTTCAAGTGGGAAAGCTGTATTTTATAGGAATATAAATGTGTTACTTAGTCTAAAGTAATACTTTGACACCTAGTGATATTTGAGGATTAAAAAAGAAATTAAAATATACATAGACTTCTGGCCAGGAATATGCCTTTAATAGCAGCATTAATATGCTCTCAAGTTAGAAATAAATATGAAAAAAAATCTATTTGAATCTGTCAGTTGCTTAACAGTAATCAATTCTTCAATGTAATTAACTGTAGGTGATAAACAACTTGGAACAAAAGAATATATATTTTTATATCTGTTCATTTTATGGGGAATGAAGAATTTCTTTTTTTCCTTTATTTTACATAAAGTAGATGATTGTTTACATCCCCCAAACCAGTGTGAAAATCTTTTATTTTCTTCATATGTTCAGGAACTTTTCATTTTTTCTTTTTAATAATAGTCCTAGTAACAGATGTGAGGTTTGACTTGCATTTTCCTGAGGATTAGTGTGTTCAATTTATTTTACCATATTCATTGGGTATTTATTTATATCCTTTTGAAAATAGGATATTTTCAGGTTCGTTGCCTATTTTTTTTCAGTTTTGTTATTTAGATTTTATTTTATATTTCTACTGTTGAGTAATATGAAGTTTTTTATATATTCTGTATACTGAGAATTTATGAGATATATTCTGTAGGTTGCCTCGTCATTTTGTTTAATGCTATCTTTTTTTGTACTAAGTAGAATAAGTAAGACACCAAAGGAAGCAAACTGCATTTTTTTCTCATATATGGGGGAAAAAGGTACATACACCAACAGAATAGAATTGCTAGTATTACTTACTTTCCATGGAAAGAGACATGGAAAAAGTTAAGAGATAAAGACCAAAGTATTAGAAATAGACGTTACATGAGAGGAATAAGTAAAGATCTATGGGACAGAATAAAGACCTATAGGTAAAAATATTTTGTTGAATATTGGTCTTTGGAAAAGACAATATATTTTATGTATTCTTATTTCACATCCACATAAATAAATTATATATTATTATTTTTCTAACAGTATTTAATAATAATTTTACTCTTCATATGCATATATATAATCCATTAAATATGAATAGTAAAATTTGAATAAATATACTTTAGCTGTTAAAAATTAAAGTAAAATATAACAAGAATGGTAGTAACAGCAGACTTTAAAATCACAATACCTCAACTCCCACTCATTTGAATTTATTAAAACGAGTCTATCATGTAAGAATCTAACTTCATTGATTGAATGTGAATACTACATGGACTACTGATTGAGTTGAAGTAATATCACCCCATAGAACAACAATAGCTGCCAAGTACAAAGGAATAAAAGAAAATAGGGAAATAATTCATTTCGTGCTTTTATTTTTCTACCATTCTTCCCAGACTAACACTACACAGTTATGTAGCCTTTAAAGAAGAATTTGTTATTATAATCACCTACATGATTTTTTTTCTGTGATAAAGATACAATTTATTTGTGTGTTCTCCAGATTTTCTAGGAGAGGTACCATCCCATCCCTCAAAAGCACTGTGATTCCAAGATTGCCCAAGTATTAAAATTTCAAAACAAAATAAAATAAAAACACATTAATATGTTTAAAATGAAAGGAATAAAGATAATTAAATGTGAGCCTGGGAACAAACCAATGTTCTTCCATAATCCCTGTTTCAATTGCAGCCATAAGAATCTATATGCCTTTCCTCATGATGAACTGTAACATGTAAGGTGAAACAATCCTTGTGCTGGTTAATTTCTGTAAATGAGATAAAATTGATAATTTGGGAAGAGAGAACCTCTGCCCCTATCAGATTAGCTTGTGGCCATGTGTATGGGACATATTCTTTATTAGT
Source organism: Mus pahari (assembly GCF_900095145.1). NCBI lineage: Eukaryota > Metazoa > Chordata > Mammalia > Rodentia > Muridae > Mus > Mus pahari. The sequence goes on from NC_034613.1 coordinate 53,501,003, forward strand.
ACTAAACATGGTAGAGAACAGTTTACTCTGAGCAGGGACAATTCTGGATAGGTTTTCCTTAGAAGTATAAGAAAGCAGGCAAAAGGGAGTATTCCATAGTTTCTGATTCAGTCTCTACCTTCAATTTTTGCCTTCAGTTCCTGTCTTGACTTTCCCCACAGATGAAATGTAACCTGGAAACTGTATATTGAAATAAACACTTTCTTCTCCAAGTTGCCTTATTCCATGTTTATTGACCACAAGAGAAAGCAAAATAGAATAGTGATGCATCCAGATACTTATGTGGTTACAGTGGCTTTGAGATAAGGTTCTTTTGTCATTATACAAGCACTTTGATGACTTAACCGTCTGCATAACCTGACCTTAACTATATTTTTACTTAAACATTAAATTAGTATATATAATAATATATTGTATAATGCCAGCTGTGTGTATGCTTCCTAGATACTTTCATATCTTTTATGCATTCATAGATAATTTTGTTTTTAATACCAAAATAAGCTACAATGTATGAGGATCTATATATATTATAGTTATCTGTAACTTCAAAGAAACTAGAATCTGCATATCAAACCATTTTTGTTTATTTATGATAAATATATGATAAAGTGATATGACTTAATTTAAAAGAACAACTTATATTTTAGATTTCCTCCCCCATCCCCTAATATGACCAGAAGAAGTTGGGAGAGCCAAGCACTGTATGTTGCCTAGGTGACATAGTGGAGCTGGCCCTGATGACAAAGACATGGGTGAGCCAGCCCTTAAGATGCAAGAGTGGGAGAGCTGGTTTAACTTCACAGGTTGCTTCTTCACTTTGGTGAGTGAGACCTGTGTCTTCAGAGGGCAGCACAGAGGAGCTCACTCTGGAGGTTTTAATATGTGTGTGTGTGTGTGTGTGTGTGTGTGTGTGTGTGTGTGTGTGTAAAACTAATATTTATTAGTTGTTTTTATTTTTCTTATTAGATATTTTCTTTATTTACATTTCTTTTTCATTATTTTTTATTAGGTATTTTCTTCATTTACATTTCAAATGCTATCCCAAATATCCCCTATACCCTCTGCCTGCCCTGCTACCCTAAACACTAACTCCTACTTCTTGGCCCTGGTGTTCACCTGTATGGGGCATATAAAGTTTGCAAGACCAAGGGTCCTCTCTTCCCAAAGATAGCCAACTAGGCCATCTTCTGCTATATATGCAGCTAGAGACGCGAGCTCTGGGGGTACTGATTAGTTCATATTGTTGTTCCCCCTATAGTGTTGCAGACCCCTTCAGCTCCTTGGGTAATTTTTCTAGCTCCTACATTGTGGTCCCTGTGTTCTATCCTATAGATGACCGTGGGCATTCACTTCAGTATTTGCCATGCACTGTCATAGACTCATAAAAGATAGCTATATCAGGTTCCTTTCAGCAAAATCTTTCTGGCATATGCAATAGTGTCTGGGTTTGGTGGCTGATTATGGGATGGATCCCCGGGTGGGGCAGTCTCTGGATGGTCCAT